>NC_141145.1:45610564-45910564 GCF_053477565.2 Lygodium microphyllum
GAAAAATGGAAAGTATTCCCCAAGCTGCTCCTTAGGGAATGCGCCCATGTCCGCAAGGACGTAGACACGTGCAAACACCTTGAGCTTAGCATCCAACTCAGTTAAGCATTCTGCGACAGTTCTATGTTCAACGAGGGCTTGCTCGGTTACTATCTCATGCAAGGTTCTAGGAGTTTGCCTAGGCTTTAGCATAGCTAGGGGCTCAGGCCTAGATGAGCAAGACTGGTCAACGCTATGATTGCTTATGCTCTCGGGGATTGTGTGTTTTTTCTGAGGTTCTGCTGCTATTTTGTCATGGTTCTCCTCGGATGTGACTGGTATAGATTTGTCACCCTATTGTGACGGCATTGTATCCACTCTTGATTGGTCGATGCGAGTTCTATTGTCGGTGGATTGAGTGTCGAAAGCAACTATTGATGGCAACAGCTGCTTTGATTTTTCAGAGCACACGGATGTGTCTGAGGTTTCACCGCTATTAGGAGAGACATCAATGGGTTCATTGGTGGATGGACTTGATGCTTTATTCCCTAGCTCTCCAATGCTCTTGGTCTCAATGCTCTTGGGGTCCACAGCCACCTGAGCTGCTATTGTTTTCGCTGTTTTCTCCTCTTTTTCTTGGTCAATGAAGGTGCATAACTTAATAACTCAAGACCCTGAACAAGGTAAGCCATTGATGTGCTTGGTTGGGCCTCAACTTTCCCCTGCTCTGGTGTGTCCTCATGGGACATAGCCGTGGCCTGCTGAATAGCCTTGTCTACACTTAGCACATCGGTGGTCATTATGACTCTCACATGGCCATTGACTCATTACTTATTATATTCAGGTTGTTACACCTGTTTATAGCTGGCATAGTTATAGCGCCAGTCTACTAGTGTAGTCGATTATGCATTGTTTGACTTAGTAGGCCACTTTCCTTTATGTTGTATCTTATCTATACTTTGTGTACATTGTAAAGTGTATGGAAGAAGAAGAAAAAACCAGTAAGAAAATGTTTTGATCTCTATCTCTCTTCTTGTCTCTTGAGTGAGCTTAATGTTTGGTTGTATTGCATATGTTCATGTGCCAGATGAGTTACACAAGAAACTGGATCCAAAGGCTGAAAAGTGTGTCTTTGTTGGATACTCTTAAGAGCAAAAAGGGTATCGTTATTATAACCGTGTCACATGTAAGTTCAGAGTGAGCAAGGATGTCATCTTTGATGACATGAGCAATTGGTATGCATCTAGTGGTGATGCATTGGATGATGATGATGATCATGACACTCATGTGTAGGCTCAAAAGCAAGAATCACGGACTCTTAGTGGACCAGAGACATCATCTGGTAGTCCTTGGTCTAGGAGACTAAGGAGTAGCTCTACATCTTCATGTACATCTAGTAGCACTACAGGTAAAGACAAAGGAAAGAATAAAGTGTCAGATGGCATTGATGCAGTTCTTGATGGAGACTCTAGTGGCTCAGAGAGCTTGGATGATGAGCTTGGCATTCCTTCAGTGAGGACTCCACGTGTGCAAAGAGCATGCATCAATGCAAAGACTCCATTGAGTGATCCAGTGGTGCGCAGGACTAGCAAGGTGAGATACCCTATTAACATATTTGGTTTTGAAGGTTATGTAGCTCACCATTATGCTTATATGGTGAAAGTGATTGAGGATGTTGAGCCCACATCTTTTGAGGAGGCTGTTGGTCATGCTCATTGGGATGCAGCAATGGATGAGGAGATGGCTGCACTAGAGGCCAATAAGACTTGGAATCTAGTATCATTGCCGAAGGGCAAGAAAGCTATTGGATGTAAGTGGGTTTATAAGATTAAGCACAATGCAGATGGTTCTATTAGGAGGTACAAAGCTAGGCTGGTTGGCAAAAGGCTATGCCCAAACATATGGCATAGATTATGAAGAAACCTTTAGTCCAGTTGCTAGGATGGCAACTGTTAGATGTGTGATTGCTTTAGCAGCAATCCAAAGTTTGGAGGTTGCAGAAAATGGATGTGAAGAATGCCTTCTTGCATGGTGATTTGCGAGAATAAGTGTATATGGATCAACCAGCAGGTTATGAAGATTTAGAGCATCCCACGTATGTGTGCAAGTTGAAGAAGGCACTCTATGGGCTCAAGCAAGCACCTAGAGCATGGTCTGACAAGATCAGAGAGTATCTTGTCAATATTGGCTTTTATGTTTCTAATGCTGATCACTCATTTTATGTGAGAAAGGGAGATGCAGGTTTGGTCATCATAGTCATCTATGTGGATGACTTGATTATTACAGGTGATAGTGATAGTGAGATTGCTGAAGTCAAGGACTTTTTGATGAAGAAGTTTGAGATGAAGGATTTAGGTGAGCTAAGGTACTTCCTTGGCATTGATTTGAGGCAATAAGACATGCCAACTTATTCCCCGACAAAAGAATCACTTTGCGGATTCCTTGGCTGATTATGCCTTTATTGAAGATGTCTTTCTTAACAGTGGTCCTGAAGGGTTTTTACAATTGCCTTCTGATGTTAGTCTAGGGTTACTATGGGGATTGCTTATACTGACTTGTCTTGTTTTGGCTACCAATGGTTAGTATGGGTTATCATCCAAGTAGTGATTGACCATCTTCCTATTTTATCATGGGCGGATCGGATCATTCAATGGCATAGGCCAAGAGGGCCATTTGTTTGTTTGGTGCAGGTGCGGTTAATGGTTTTTGTTTTAGTGTTGCACTAAACAAATTCAACGGAGCACCTAGAGAGAGCCTCTTGCTACGCAAAAGCTTATTATGTCTATGTCCACGTGATGTCCTTCCTTTATGAGTTCTGTACCATTATGCTATATGTGTATATGTATGTGGGGGATTTCTTTTCTTTCTGTGGGGGACTGGTATTCAAGGCATGAAGTCCCAAGGTTAGGTTAGGTGTGTCTGACAAGGTTTAAGCAGTTGTCCTGCCTCTTGTAAAGACATTGTCAGGCACTCTAAGAATTGTTTTTTAGAGTAGTCTTAGTGACTCTATTCTGCTAGCCTGCTATGCAGCTGTTTCTAAAAATACCTATTAGTTGTAAGGCAGTTAGAGAATCTTGCCAAATAAAAGAAAGAGAAGAATATATATGAAATAAAGAGTTGTGTGAAAACAAGTTTAATCCCTAGCATCGAGTCGATGATGCACGATGGTTCAAAAGTGTAATGGTAAGTAGATTGGGTAATTTGGATGCATGAAAGGCTAGGAAATAGCATCAACCGTCCATTTCCTCAAAATACGAGACATATGTATGCAAATTTTTGAGTAAGCAATCTTTATTTACTTTTTATGATGAATTGTTAATGCATATGATGATAAGCTGAATGCAAATGGTTGAAACATGTCTATTGATGTCTGCAATTTCAAAAATTCATCCATTTTCTTTTTTTAATGATAATAATAATAAAATCACAAAATTCAAAACACATTATTTAATGAAAATAGTGTTATTTTCGAGTTTGGGGAATCAAATGATATTCATACGATATGAAAATGAATATACTAATGGATCACACTTCACATAAGTCATTAAAATTTTAAAAATTAAAAAAATAATCTATGTTAAAATAAATTAAAAATCATGAAAAATAGTCAAAAGGAGAAAAAAATTAGTCAATTTTAGTTTTTATGCATAAAAAATTATGGAAATTTGGGAGAATGTTTGTGAATGTGTAACGAAGGTGAAGCATGAGGGTTTACCTTTTTCATGGCTTCCTTCTCTCCCTTCCTGTCTTTCTCTCTCCTTTCCTAGTATTTCTCTCTCCTCGTCACTCTCTTTCTCTCTCTTCCTACAGTCTTTCTCTCTCTTCTGCACTCTCTCTCCTCTTCTTCTCTCTCTCTCTTTCTCTTCTTGACAAGTGGTATCAGAGCTCTAGTTCTGATCCATTTAGTTACCTTGCATGCGCTGTTACCATCCTTTTCAATTAAAAATCCAAGAAGCTTCACGTACACAGGGACGAGCACTAAAATGGAGGAGCACTGAAGGACCCAGAGGTCAAGGACCAGGAGGACAGCAGTCAAGAGCATTAATGGAGTCCTTGTACCAAGTTTAGGGATTGGAAGACTGGATTTGGCAGCTGCTTGTGGGTCATTTTGGGCCAAATTTGAAGGTAAATTTCTAAAAAAATAGTGGTAACACGAGTAGAAGAGGGTATAATTACTGTTACTTTTCAGGGAGAGTCTTTCTCTCTCTTTCTTTTCAAGCTCCTCTCAAGCTTCCATGGAGGCCATTCAGTGCACAAGTTGTTCCTGATGGGAAGGCTCACATGAGAGCTGGTAGCAAACATGGTGTACAGATTAAGCCTCAAAAAGCCCTAAGTAACGAGGCGTTATCTAAGCGGGAGGAATGGGCAGCATCAAAGATTCAAGTCGTCTTTCGTGCTTATCTGGCTCACCGTGCATTTAGAGCTCTAAGAGCCCTAATTAGATTACAAGCCCTTGCTTGAGGCAGACTAGTGAGAAAGTAGGTTGCTACAACTTTGTGGTGCATGCAATCTTTGGTAAGAGTACAGGCTCATGTCCGTGGCCGCTGTGTTTACTACTCAAAGCTGGGCCAACTAGTGCAAAATCATCTGAAAACAACAAGGTAGTAGAGTAAGAAACTAGCAAAAGGTTGGGTCAACAGCATTGCTATTATTCAGGAATTGCAATTAGCCTACTAATTCTCAAGCATACTACTAGGAACCCTCATGTTTTTGTAAGGAACACCACCTTCCTGTAGAACACTTGCTTTCTGACTTGAACGATTACATAGTTTTTGTTCAATGCATGCCAAGGACTGTAGCAACTTTCTTGACCTCAAAACCTACAAGCTACAACAAGAATAAGGGGTCTCAAGAATCTGACTTAAAAGATCTCTCAGGACTGAAGCAGAAACAGACGGTGTATCTTTATTGGATTCTCCAAAAGCATCTTCTTGGACAACTTCAAGGAGACCTCCCTGGTAATACGAAACTCTTGGAATCATGGCATCTTGCCTCTCAGAATTCTGCTTCGACCACTCTTTTGAAGGTGGAGTCTCTTCTTCAAGCTCAAACGCATCAACTTCTGCAAAGTACTTGTTCTACTCTTTAATAAAGTCTACTGGGGTTTCCACACTTTTCTTTTGATAGACATTAGAATATGAAAACGGCCAATCAACATTGTTGCTGTTAGATTGTCCCATGTTGATTGTGCAGCTGGATGAGAAGGCATATGCATCAAGGGCACTGATGCCACATCTGGACAAAGGGGAGTGGTTAATCCAGTCGGCGCTGCTCTTACGTCTAGAGGTGGATAGCTTTGGAGGATTGGGGTTATAACATACATCTTACTTTGTGGAAGTCGACCATTTTGGGCATGTACAGAAGCAGGAATTTTTCGGTCCATTCTAAAGTCAGAACCTAGTTTTGATGAGGCCCCATGGCCTTCAACTGTGCATTCTCATCCTTCGCTATAAACAAGAAATTCTCTAGTTTCATATCTCAATGAACAACTCCTTGTAGATGACAAAAGGCCACTATAGTCAAAATCTGAACTGCCATTGCCTTTGCATCCTCCTTAGAGTACTTTCCACCCCTTGAAAGTATTCGATCCAGCAAGTCACCTCCCTCACACAACTCCGTCACTATGTACACATTCATGTCATCCTCACATGCATCATAAAACCTGACTAGGTTGTGATGCCGATCAAAGCTTTGAGGATCTTAACTTCTCTCCTGACATCCTCAATCGCTATAGATGTTGTCATCTCAACCCCTCCTTCTCCCATTGAAGAATCAACCTTGAAGACTCAATTCTTGGTTGAAGCTTTGTCATCATGAAGCTAATTGGAGCATTGGAGAGCAACCTTGGGACATTGGCCACTGATTCTCAGCCCTTCTTCACTAATCAAAGAGGTAATTGACTCTTGAACTCTCTTTTATTTCCATCCTATTGCTGAGCCAAAAAAGCCTATTGTTGAGAGAGATTCAAGTAGTCAATCATGCATTTTATTCAAGGTTTCAATGCTTACATGCTGCCAATATAATCTCAGTCCTCTCTTAGGCTTTCTTACATTGAAAATGGTCCATTCTATGCTAAAATTTTTCACTACTGTTTAGTGATTGCCTCACCCTAATCTCTTGACTTGTGATGATTGTTTAAGCATAAACTAATCTCTGAAATCCATTGTAAATGAGAAGAGATAGTAGTGAGTCATTGCTTGGTAAGCCCCTAACCTTGACCCTAATTTTCCATTCCATGCATTTCATGAAAATGTTGAATTCTACTTCCGAATGCATCTCATGTTGGGTGTTTAATTAATAAATGTCTACCATGTATATTCTGGGTGAGGAAAAAGCCTAATGCCAAGCGAGGTGGCAAGACAAAAGAGGGTTGCACAACCTGGCACGGGAGGCACTTTGTCCACCTCTGACAGATGATTTTTGATGCCAATAAGTGCTTAAAAATAGGCAAAATTTACGAATATCAAGGGAAAAATAGACTTCGTCAAAGGCGGCAGTGGCAATCAGTACGATTTTAAGCAGCAAGTCCCTAAAGCGCTAATGCTAATTTTCATGGGAAATCAAATGGTGGTGGATGGCCGAGCTGGAGTTTTCCTAAATGCAAAATGACGTCAGGAATCCAACACAAGTCTCAGATCTTAATTCTAAGGTCGTTTGATCCCCATTTAATCCCCGCAAGGTTCAGGGTTGTGAAGTGGCTACTAGATCCAAAAGTCGAGAAGAGGGTGACATGGCCCAGCTTTGTAGATTTCGATGCCACGAAACCACCCGTCTAGACGGATCTCGATTCCAATGTCGCTTGCCCCTCCAAAAGCGAAAAAACCACTTACCGGAAGTGTGAAAGCAAAAGGCATGAACTAGATAATTTGATTAAGAGCTTAAAAGCTCTTAATAAAGAGCTTAACAACCAAGATAGCCACAAAATGAAACGTTGGGGGGGGAGGGGGGCGTCAGTTTTTTGCGCCCCATTTGTCCCCCATTTTTTATGGATTTCTGATCAATCTGAGGCAGGAGGAATCCTCTTGGCCCTGAGATGCTTCTATCCTTTGCCCTCTATCGCCACAAACGGATCAAGGAATGATGCACTGAGCAAAGAGATAAAAAACCAGTCTTTCTCTCTCCTACATAGAGGCAATTCATGTGCAAGAAATCAATAAGAAGAGGGACTGAAGAATGCTTGTCCGGCTGTGATCGGATTGTTCCAAGATGAAGAGAAGGCTGAGGAAAGAGGTTAGGCACTGAAGAATGGTTGCTGGTCAGTCCGTGAGCTGCCGAGAATAATTATTAAAAAACCCCCAACATGCAAGACACGCGATATGCTCCAATTTTATGAAGAAATTTGCTTGTTTTTGTTGTTTCACGGTCCAAATGTTGTTCATATGCGATGAATTTTTGTTTGAACCTTGTTTGTATCATGTTTGAGGGTTGTAACTACAAAAATGCAGAACCTGTAATGATTTAGAGCCGTTATTAAATTTTTAAAACCCGTAAAATGTCATTTTCAATGGAAATGAGTGGTTTTTTCGATTTTGAGTTGGGAAAAAGGAGTGGAAATAGAATAAACTCAGAGAAAATGTTAAGTTTTAGTCAAAATAATAAGCCAACACAAATAAATCAGAAAATACGTATTTTCCATGAATAATAAATAGTAAAAATAAAGAAAATTGGGATTTTCACGCTCAAAAAAATAGAAAAATAAGATTTATGTGCATAAATGTTTGGTGAGGTTAAAGCATGAGGTTAAGCCTCAGTTTGGCCTCGTCCTTTGTATTATAGTATGTGTTTATTATCTTTTATATACAAAAATGACACAAAACAACCATTTACACCTATGCAACGCAGCAACACCTAAACGGTGAGGGGGGAATGAAGTTTATGCGACGATCTAATTGCTGAAAAGATACAAATTCTGATTTCCCTCTTTCTGCATAGCATTTAGGGATCGTTCTATAATTAAATATAGGCGACTAGTAGCACGAAAGTCGCGATGCTAGTCCCTAAAGCAGCTCAACATGTAACGCTTAGTTAAAATTCATGAAAGAATTGTTTTCCACACCTCACATGGCTGTTTTTTTAATCATAAAATGGTTGTGCACAATCCTCATACACCTTGCATCAAGCATGCCATGTGGTATCTCCTGGAATGCATTGCAATTGATAAACTTTGACCAACGCTGAGAGGACAGGAAACCTAAGTTATAGGTTTAGACGGGTGTTTCCATTTGGGAAAGTTTTGTGAGGCAAATCAAAATCTCCTGGAACGCTGAATTATGAAAGATTGGAGTTTGTGCGAATGTTATATGTGTTGGCGATGCATCGAGGGGCCAATCCCCGAGGTGTAGGAGAGTCGCAGTGGAGCCGTGGCAATCAGCCGAGAGGTGCTTCCCTATGTGTGTATTACGAGGCATTATGCCTATATGTTATGGAATCTCCCTCTGAGGAGAAGGGAAGGTGAACATTGGACTACATATTGGATACAAACATAAAATCAACATAAGCATTTAGTGCAAAGTGAGTTTTAGATGCTCTTGGCCTGTGAGGCCGTGTGGTGGGGTTGTATGTCATATGCATGAGGTTCGGCTAGTGCCATAGCCAGTGCCCGGCCCATTTTAGGTCCCATCAGTGGTGCGTTTACTGAGAGCCGCCTATAAGTGGTGATTTCCGAATCTTGGTCTTTTAAGGGACCTGTTACATTTATTATATAATTGATAGCTGCCTTAAAGCAATGGATGCTAAAATAGGCAGATTAAAGTTTCAGCGATGAGCATGATGATGAAACCAAGGAATCCCCGTAACCCTAACGATACCTTGTCCATTCTAAGTGGTTTAGTGGGATCTTTAGCTAGAAATGTGACCGATTACTTTACCCTTTGCCCTAAAAGTGACACTGCTAGAGTTTGGGTCACTATGGGGAAATACCCATGGAGTAATCATGAGAGATAGTCCATGGGAGCTAGAGGAAAGATTAGGGAGTAAAAGCGATGTTAGGATGGCATAGTCGTTTGTGATCCTCAAAAGCAATAAGTTTTTGAAGGAAAAGACCGGGATGCCATTAGTCAAAGAAATATATGCCTATGAGCAGGAGATACCTCCGATGCTAGGGCCCGATGCAATTGGGTTCCAAAGCGCAATTTTGCATATCCATAAAGCATTGGACAATATCTACATATGTGGAAAACCCTTATCAGAAAGGAAGGTCCTATTAGGGCCTACCTCCGATTCTAGGGAAACAATAGCAAATGAGGATAGAATTACTAAAACACCAACATCAAGCGATGGAGTAGACTCCTTATTGCATAGCATAGGACTCCCTAGACCACTCTGTGAGTTGGCAGAAAGGGATAGCAAGGATGATATTAACCTTCCTACACCAGTAAAGGTGGAAATGGAAGAGGTTGGAGACCCCAAGATACTAGAGTTAGGTCATGAATATGAGGATTTTAATGGCCCAGTGCTGATCCCGAAGGAAAGGACTAAATGCCCTCCTCCTTATAAGAATCTCCCAGTGTTTCATGGGCTGGTTAATGAGGATCCGATGGTGCATTTACGAGAATACGGCCTAACTTGCCTTGCAAGTGGGTTCAATGATATTCATCGGATACTCATATTCTCAAGTACCCTAAAGGGAGAGGCTAGAAAATGGTACTAGAGCCTCCCAAGGGGGTCTATTAAATCCTTTGAGGAGTTGAGTGATCGATTTTGAGATGAATATGAGAAGAAGGTACCTATGACCCAAGTTTTAGGGCACCTGATGCAGATTAGGCAAGAGTCATATCCTTCTATTAAAGAATATGCTAGATCCTTTGAGGATATTCTAAGGCTTTGGCCAAGAAGAGCTACTGCATTGCCAGGTGATGTGCTATGTGAGCTCTTTTTGAGTGGCTTAGAGATTAACATGCAAATCCAAGTGGGACTACAGAATCCTAACTCATTAAGGGAAGCAAAGATGCATGCCATTGATTATGAGGGACATATTCAGAGATGTTGGGAAAACTATTGGAGTTTTCCCCGCTCAGTACAAGTGTATCCTAGCTTCCAACCATTTCTACAAGGAGATAGCTCACTTGTTGATACCAAGGCAGCCTATGAGAGGAACCGTGGTAGCCAAAATCTCCAACCAGAAAATGGCAATAGTAGGGATAATGTACCCCTCGGGGATAAAAAGATTCCAAGCCCAGTAAGTCCCATCAAGGCTTTGATGGGACCTCAAATGGGCCGGCACTGGCTATGGCACTAGTCGGACCTCATGCTCATAACAAACAAACACACCCTCACGGCCTCGCAGGCCAGGAGCATCTATCTGCTGCTAAAGGACAAACTATCCTAAATTCTAATCTATTCGTTTATAGTTTTGTCGTCCAACGTTTCCCTTTCTATAAACTCCACAGAGGGAGAACCCATACACATTGGCAATAAATGCCACGATAATCACATACATCGGAGGTAACCTCTTGGTGAAAACACCGCGGCCCCACTACAGCTCTCCTACATCGTAGGGATTGGCCCCTTGATGCACTGCTCCACATATAAATCAAACGAACAAACTCCACTCTTTCAGTTTGAAAGTATTCCAGGAGATACCATGTGTCCTTACCAAATCATCCCCCAAGAAACGAACGTCTATCCTACAGCTTAGGATGCCTTTCCACACTCAAGCGTGGGTCATTGTCATTGAAAACAAGTGCTATGCATCCAGTCCTTCTTGTTCTGATGCCATGGTCGACATGCACATGCAAAAATGAATGATCCTAAAGTGCTCAAACATAATTTCCAATGAGACATGTGTTGTGCACAACTAGGCTTTCCAATGCTCATTCACTAACTTGTTGCGGCGATGTAAGAATAGCCCCGAGACAACACTCGTGCCACTATCCTCTTAATTAAAATACAACAAACTCTATGTCATGATATGCATCAGAAAATCAACAATAATCAGCATGCAAATCACACCATTCAAACATCCCAACCCCCTACGTTTAGGAATTGCTTTCGTTCCATAGGTGTAGAGGTTCATTTTGTCATGTTTTGATGTATAAAAAGCGATAAATCACAAAATTTGACAAAGGTATAGGGAAAACTGAGGCTAAAACCTCATGCTTTGCCACTACCATACATCCACAAACAATCATTATATTTTTCCTTATTTTTGTAAGACATATTTCTATTTTTTCTCTTATTTTTTCTATTTTCTTGATTTATTTGTCAATAAAATATGCTATTTTATGATTTTTCTTATTCCAATCACTTCAACATACTAACATTCAATTTATCTTCCATTTTTCCCCATGAGAACACATTTTACGCACCCGAAACGACAAAACTACCATTTTACCGCTTAAAAACCGCATTTCGGATTTATGAGAATTAAATAGCGCATGTAAATCATTGCAAAATCAAAATTTTCTAATAAACAGCAATTAATCATGATGCAACCAGCACATAAACAAATTTTCATCCAATAAGAACATCATTATCATCATAAACTATCAAAAATCCTTCATTTTCTTCATAAAAATGGTCATACCGTGTGTTTACGAAACTCGAGACGCCTTAAATGACTGCATAACTAGCAGACGGAGCATCCATTGCTCTCAATCCAATGCTGCACATCAATCTTCAGCATCTCCATCAATCTCCATCAACGCTTCCTTCAACCCCCTTCCCGATTTCTCCTTCAAGATAGTGTGCATGAACAGCCCATAGAGAGGAGAGAGAGGGAGGAGAGAGAAAGACTAGATTCTGATCTCTTCATCTAGACAGCCATATCTCGCGCGAAGACCGGCGATAGAATCAGGAAAGAGGGAGAAGCTAATGGCCATTGTCGATTGCATGGGTTCTTTGCATCCTAGAATCATGATGTGTGAAAGGGGGGGGGGGGAGTTTTAAAGTCCCAAAGGGCACCCCCCTTTAGCCTTAGTTTTGTCCATCCTTTCAAATCTTGGCCAATTTTTGGCCTCTTCCTCGTCCGGACTCCGTTTCAGCCTCTGAAAAATCCTGTGCATCCGTCTCATCATCCCACACTGACTGGCAGCTCCTGGCATACCGTATGGCAGTCAAAAAAATAATCAAAAATCCACAAGTGTCGCTCAAGCGCCTTTTAAAAGCCGTCTTTCAGTGGTGCTTAAAATCGTCCTAGTTGCAGCCGTCGCCTTCGATGTTAAATATTTTTTCCCTAAATTATGGATTTTTTGGCAAATTTTAAGCACATCCCGGGCTCAAAACTCCGCTCTCATTGGCGACTCAGCCCGTCGAATTCCACAACAGATCTGCACAAAACAACCACAGGAAGCATCAAGCTGATACAAAATAGATACATATTAAAACACAACACCGTGCTCATCCTACCCCCTAACAAAACCAAGGCATGAAATCCACAAGGAGTAGGCCTAGCATAATGAGAGCGGAATTTAGGTGACGGGAAGTGCTTAAAAATAGCTAAAAATTATGAATATCAAGGGAAAAATATTCAATGTCAAAGGCGGCGGCTCGATCTAGGACGATTTTAAGCGTCAAAGTGCTTTAAAGGCGCCCGAGCGACACTTGTTGATTTTTCATAATTTTTCAGACAGTCGTGCGGGTTGACACGAGCTACTGGCCAATGCGGGATGCTAAGCCGAACGCCCAGGATTTTTCAGAGCTCAATTCCGAGTCCGGACGGGGAAATGGCCAAGAAACCGATCAAGATGCGAAGAGGTGGACAAAATTTGGCCAAAATGGGCAAGTGACCCTTGGGAGCCCAATTTTAAATGTCACATGAAAGTTTGATGTCTTGCATGAAGAAAAAACATGGGGAGGGAGATGTCAGGATGCGCCCGATTTTTGCGCCCAATCTTGGAGGAGGCATCATGCAGCTTGTGAGCAACCCACCCAATGGATCTTGGGCATTGATTCCCCTCTGGATGCAAACTCTATCGCCGCCTTTCGCCCGTCAAATGATGCTCTCTTTGAAGATCTCTGATTTCAGTCTTTCTCTCTCCTCCCTCTCTCTCTTCTAAAGGCAAGTTCATGTGGGAAGAAGAAGGAAGAAGAAAGAATGATGAAGACTTGTCCGGCATGGATCGGATTGCTCCACGGGCTAGAAATGGTGATTTATGATTGTACTGGACATGAAGTGCTACTGATTTTCAGATTTGCAGCCATGGACATGAAACCCGAAACACGCAAATAAGCGGTAATTTAAATTTTGCAAAGAAAATTTGAGATTTTATGGCTTTTGATTGATAAAATGTTGTTCATGTGGGCTAAAAATTGTTTATGTTGCTAATTCCCATGAGTTCTTGCTGGTCATAATCAGAAAATCAGAAAAATATGCATCTTGTGGTTCAAAATAATACACTAAAACACGTAAAAGATGGGAAATGAAGGGAAAATGATGTTTTTGGGCATAAAAATGGAAAAGTGAATAGGAACACCAACTAAATTTTCATTTTTGCTGCAAGAAGGAACTAAGGGCCACAGCCCAAAACCTATTTTGAATTTGCAGTAATTAAATAATGTAAAAAATAAGGAAAAATACAAGGAAAATAGAGAAAAATCACTAAAAATAGGGGGAAAATGCATTTTGGGTGCGAAAAATTAGTGAAAATTAAGAGCAATGTTTGTGAATGTTTGTGGGGACTGAAGCATGAGGATTTGCCTCAGTTCAACCCCACCTTCTTGTTCTAGTGTGTTTTTCCCACTTTTTATACATAAAATAATGGCAAAATGCCCTATAAATCTATACAACAGTGCGACATTTGATCGATGGGAGGGTAGAGTAGTTGAAATATGTCTAAATGCCGTGTGAAATGATGAAAAAGTTGTTGATTTCTATGCGTAGCATTTAGGACGGATAATAATTATAAAATAAGAGCCTAGTAGCACGAGGGTTCCCTTGGTGCTAGGTCTGTGCAACGCCGCATAAGAACGGTAGTTGAAAATCATTGAAAGGATGTTTTCCGCATGTGCACAATATCGATTTTATAATTGTTTGAGCACTTGGCATCCACAATATGCATAAATCATGGAAATATTTAAAGGTATCAGAAATCCTGGATGCACAGCAATTGTTTTCATTAGGACATTGACCCACGTTGAGTGAGAGACAGGACACCCTAAGCCATAGGCTAGTCGTGGGGTCTAGGGAAAAGAGAAGTAAGGACAATGGTACATTCCTATATACGATTAAATGGTACCTTGAGTGGATTTTGTGCGAAATGTCTATATATTGAGCGACGCATCGAGGGGCCAATCCCCAGGTGTAGGAGAGTCGCAGAGGGTTGACGGCATTCAGCCGTAGGAGGAACCCATGTGTATATGATTCGAACCTTTTGGCTATGTGAAAGGGACTCCCTCTGAGGAGTAATATTGGGTTAGGATCAGTTGGACTACAACGTATTACAAACGCAATGTTTAGGAAGGCAGAGATTTTGATAGACGCTCCTGGCCGCGAGGCCGAGGGGTTGTCTTGTGCGTAGTGATGAGGCCCGGCTAGTGCATGAGCCAGTGCCGGCCCGTTTTTAGGTCCATCAGTGGTGCGTCTGCCGGGAGCCGCTTAAAAGTGGCAGTCCTCGAATCCTGGTTTTCTAGGGACCAACTAGCAGTTTATGCCAAAGGATACTGAGATTGATCCGTTATTTATTGATAAGCATCGTCTAGCAAAAATCCAAAAGCAAGAGAGAGACGAAAGAGCTAGGCGACATGCTGAAATTTTTAGGAGATATTCCCCTACGCGTAGTGGTGCTGAACCCTTACGAGGGAGTGGATCTAGTGGTCTTAGTACCACAAGCAGTAAGTTAGGAGAAGGTGGAAGCTCTAGTGCTCCCCTTCCTTCCATAATCCAGCCTATATCAAGTGCGGGAGGCGTAACCCCACCGTCCCCTATTCCTAGTGCAAATCCAATCCTCGTCATGGCACAGCCTATTGCAATTCCAGCAGGAACGACGGATTTGCCGGCTCTAGGTTACCCGCTACCCATTTTTAATGGGCTAGTTGAGGAAGATGCGGAACTCCACATTAGGGAGTTTCAAAAGCTGATGTTTAACTGTCGCATTCAAGAAGAAGGACATTTAATGATGTTCTTCAATATGACTCTCAAAGGAAGAGCCGCTATATGGTATCATGGTTTAGAAGCCGGAACCATATTGAATATTGATTCATTTTATGGAGCTTTTCGAAGGGAGTTTGCCCCTGAAAGGGGTGGGCAATATTGGTTGCGTATACTCAACGTGACCCGCCAAGAACCACACGAGGATATTCGTGCTTATGCGAAGAAAATAAAAGAGGTTTCCATAAGTTGGACACCTCTATTCCTATCCCCGCAGCTGCCCAATTGCAATATTTCCTATATGGTTTGGACTTTAATATCCAATTGCAGTTGAGTAGTGTCCCCTTGGGGGATATAGATACTGCCATTACACGAGCACAAGAGGTGGAATCCCGACTACAAGCAGCCTATGCTTCTCGAGGCAATTCGAATATGGGTTTAGTATTGGGAAACAATATGGCAATGGCCAATGGCAGTAGTGGCCAAGGGATAGCAATGGCTAACCCTAATGGGAGAGGGAACATGATAGAGAATGTCCCTTTATTACCAGCTCCCCCTAGCATGTCGATGCCTACGGGCAGTCAAATGGCTCCAAATAGTGGAGGCTAGACGGTCAATTCTAACACCATGCCTGTGGCTCAACAACCAGTGCCTAATCGAATTGTTAGGCCGATGGAACGACATGGTAATGACCAAGGCTATGAGTCGAGTTCTTCCAATGTTCTTGGCGAGGTTAAGGACATGATGAAGCATTATACCGACATGATTACGGAGCAGTATCGACAAATAGCCGTTGATGTCAACTTCCTTAAAAAACAATAAAATTTGATAGGAAGTAAATACCCAGAGGAGGCTGCACCGTCGAGGTTTAGTTGCAAATGGTGTGGTGGGCAGCACTATCCAAGAAATTGCCCAAATGTTAAGTGCGACATTTGTGGAAAATCCGGCCATTTAGCAGCTACTTGCTGGAGTAAGATCAGTTTCCTCCAGCGAGGAAGTCGGCAACCAGGGCTTGTTAATCATCGTGCCTAAGGAAATGATTCCCAGCGAGAGGACGGGCCTAAACAAATACTTCAACGACCAAAGACTACAATGGAGGAGCTACCAAGTGGTAGTGGGGTTAGTTTGATTGAGGCTGTACGCGTTAATGATGCTGAAACCTCTATTTTGCGAGCTGTTCTTACAAGAGGTCAAAAGTGTAGAGAAGCCGACAAGGATAAGCCTGTCGACGGAAACCCTAAACAAGGCGACAAAGGAACGCAAGTTTTGGATCCTTCCATGGACGGGGGACTTTTGAAGCCCGTGGAGAGTAAAGCCGATGTTAAGAAGGATAAAGAACCAAGGAAGAAGGTGAAAGTTAAAAAGGAGGCATTAAAGCTGGTTCAGCGACCTAAAGAGCGGATGGTTTGGCGTGAAAAGCGAGCTCTATCAAACTATCATGAATTCGATTTGGCGAGCTCTCTTTGCGAAGTCAAGCCGGATGTGAATTTTTTACAGCTTATTAAGCTTTCCCCAGGAGTACGCAAGGAATTTAGAAAGATCCTACGTACCGGGTATATCGTAGAACCTTTGGGTATTGCACGAGTTGGTGATGACTGGTTCGAGCATGCTGAGAAGCATTGCCCAAGGGTTGCAGCCTATATCGATGGGATATTAGTAGATTATGCCATTGTCGACACGGGATCATCTGTTAACATTCTGAGTTCTGAACTGATGGAAAGGTTGGGTCTTGAGATCCAGAAAGATACCTCTACAATTCTCAGAATGGCAGATGATAGTTTGAGATAGCCGGAAGGCTGCATTACTAAGGTCCATGTCACTGTTGCAAATGTAGAATGCATGTTGGACTATAGGGTGATTCTTTTTGCAGGCCGTCCAAGTTACCAAGTATTACTCGGACGACCTTGGATCTTGCAAGTGGACTGCCAAGTGGATATACCCGCCGGTCGACTAATATTCGGCAGAGATGCCCAGCGTGTGGTGGTTGATGCTTATCCTGAGTCCCCGCAGAGTGAGAGAGCTCCTCTATCTTCTACAGAATTAGAGACATTAGAAGATTTATCTGCCAGTGAGACATCATCGAGTGATGAGTCCAAAGAGGGATCCACCACGGAAGACATCTATCAAATCACTTTGAATGAGCCGATAGAGGGCCAAGAGCATATAAGAGATGCAGATGTTATCGAGCTAGACCTTGGTACGCCTGATGATTCGCGGCCAATCAAATTAGGTTCTATGCTCAGCACAGCAGAAAGGGAGGACTATGTGGCCTTGATCCAGGAATTCCGTGATATCTTTGCCTGGAGTTATGATGAGTTGAGAGGCATCCCTCCTAGTCTTGCTGTTCATACAATTCCATTGAAAGAGGGCAGTCGTCCTGTACGGCAGAAAGTAAGGCGTATGCCTTTGGAACTGAGGGACGGCCTGTTTGAAGAGTTACAGAAGCCTCGAAAAGCGGGTTTGATTTTTCCTTTGCAACACACGGAATGGTGTTCGCCAGTTGTGATTAGAAAGAAGAAGAATAATCAAATCCGTTTATGTGTAGACTTTAGGGAGCTAAATAAGCAGACAGTTAAGGACTACTACCCGTTGCCATTTATTGACCAGATTTTGGATCAATTAGCGGGTAGGGAGATATATTCATTTATGGATTGCTTTGCAGGATACAACCAAATGGCAATTGCAAAAGAGGACAAGTTAAAAACAACTTTTATCACTGTATTTGGTACTTTTGCGTACCATGTGATGGCCTTTGGTTTATGCAATGTCCCCCGGTTCGTGGCAACGAACAGTAGATAAGACATTCGGTGACATATCCCCTGAGGAGTTGAAGGTGTTTATTGATGACTTAGGGGCCGCCACCGTGAGAGGCAGGCAGTTGATCATTTTAAGAAAATGCTTTGAGCGCTGTAGACAATTTTGCATCGCCCTAAACCCACGGAAGTGTGTTTTTGGAGTACCTTATGGGCTATTGCTAGGTCATGTGGTCAGTTCAGTAGGGATTGCGACAGACCCCGAGAAGGTTAAAGTTATAGTTGCCATGGGTCCACCACGCACTCTGAAGGAAGTTCATAGCTTTCTGTCTTCGATTGGTTACTACCGTAGATTCATCAACGCCTTAGCAGAAAGAACGTTGCCACTTACAAATTTATTGTCCTTTAGCTGTTCATTTGTATGGGGTGACCCTTGTAAGGTAGCATTCGAGGATGTGAAACAAGAGCTAGCAAGAGCGCCCGTTTTAAAAGCACCTAAAAGAGGTGAGGTGTTCTATATATTCTCAGCAGCCACCATGTATAGTATCAACTGCTGTTTAGCCCAAATTTGGGAAGAGAAGTGTTACCACCCGATCGCTTTTGCCAGCGGGAAGCTGGGGGTATCCGAAATCAATTACACTTACATGGAGAAATTGTGTCTAGCGATGGTCTTTGGGACCAAGAAATTCAGGCATTATATTCTCTATGAGAAAGTCGTGCTTTATACGAAGGCGGAGGGACTTCGATTATTGATGAATAAGCTACAGCCGCCTGATCGTCTAGCAAAGTGGTTGATCACTTTGCAGGAATTTGATTATGAAATTAGGAGTAAGCCACCAAGGTTGCAAGGCATCGTGGAATGTCTTGTGGACTTTGGGGAGCCGAAAGAATCTGTGGCTGAAGGTAGTGACATGGAGTTGTTATTTAAAATAGATACGGCATCTATTCCCTCCTCGTATGCTGCAATAACGCATTATTTATCAACAGGAGAGGCGGGATCCGAATTATCTAAAGCTGAGAGAAGGAAAATTAAGCAGCAAGCGTTAAAGTTTGCTTTGATCGCAGGCACATTATATCGGCAAGGGGTTGATGATATCTATCGCCGGTGTGTGATGCCTGACGAGGTGCCATTCATTTTGGAAGAATGCCATGATTTTGCTTGTGGTGGCCATTTTGCTGGACGGCTTACAGCACAAAAGGCTTTAAGAGCAGGTTATTGGTGGCCTGCCATCTTCCAGGATGCGTTTGCGTATGTTAAGAGATGCGATATCTGTCAACAACATGATAGTCGAGAGAATAGGAAACGCCCACTCACCCCTATTATGGCGATACTTCCATTTGAGAAGTGAGGAATAGATTTTGTGAGTCCTATTACTCCGTCATCGACTACACAAAAGAGGTACATCATTGTAGCAACTGACTACTTCACAAAGTGGTCAGAAGCACGTGCAACAAGGAAAGATGATGCTAAAGAAACTGCTAGTTTCCTTTTAGAGCAGATAATATGCCGGTTTGGTCCGCCGAAAGAATTAGTGTCGGACCGCGGAACACATTTCCTGAATAAGGTGATTAAAGGTTTGACAGAGATGTGGCAAATCAAGCATAACAAGACAACCCCATATAATCCGCAAGCCAATGGGCAAGTTGAAAGCACCAACAAGCAGCTTGTGGGCATCCTGTCCAAAATTGTATCGGAAAAGAAACGGGATTGGGATAAAAAGTTATACGTGGCAGTGTGGGCCTAAAATATGACTTTCAAACGAGCCACTGGTCATACCCCGTTCAAGTTAGTATATGGGGAGGAGTGTATCTTGCCTTTAGAGATTGAGCTGCCGAGTATTCGGTTTGCCATCAATCATTCTTTGAGCGATGAAGACGCACTTTTTGAGCACTTGATGACACTGGCACATTTAGATGAGCTTAAGTTGCAGAGCTTATTACACCAAGAAGTGGCGAAGCGCCGAATGAAGCAGCTACATGACCTCAAAGCCAAGAAATACACCTTCAAGAAAGGACAGCTTGTTCTGTATTATGATGCACGATGTGAATTATTTCCAGGCAAGCTAGAGCCCAAATGGGATGGGCCCTATAGGATCATTCGAATAGGAAAGAATAAATCCACAGTCTTGTTAGCTGACCTTGAGGGGATAGAATTTAAAAATAAGGTTAATCTTAATAATATTAAACCTTATTACTTCTGATTGCACTAATGCTATGACTGCCTTGCAGGTCTAGGCGAGATCGATCAAACATCTGCAAGAAATCGTGATAGAGGTTGATGGGTCGTCTGATCCCTTATTTAGAACACCCATATTTGGAACAGAGGTATCATCAGGGAAAGCTCATTTGGTGGAGCAAAGGATACAAGGTGATTGAGCAAAAAGGCGGGACATTTATTTGGGAGATCAAGGTCTTCTGCCATCACTGCTTACAAATTTTGACGAGCATCCCTGTTGAATTCAATGATGATGGAGGGATGGAGCCTACAGTCCACCCATTGAATATGCTGAATTTCGATTACCATAATTACGAGTAAAGTTCCGGATGGCGGGATATGTAAACCCTTTATGGACGTACACCTTGTACTTTGATGGGGCGTCCAGGGGTCCATGCAAAAAAGGAAGTGTAGGAGTTGTCATCCGAGACCCCCGACGATGCATTGTCATGAAGTTAGCTGCTTATCTCGGGACGAATTTTACCAATAATATGGCAGAATACAAAGCCCTGATTATGGGTTTGAATATTGCAAAGAAGGGTGGTATCCGCCAGTTATTGGTGAAAGGGGACTCTCAGTTGGTTTTAAATCAACTTAATGGGACATACATGGTACGAAACCCCATCCTTTGTATGTACCATCATACTGCCATAGCCCTGCTAGACGAATTTGATAGAGTGTCTTTCCAGCTGATTCCACAGAATTGGAATCAGTTTGCCGATTCATTGGCTAATTTCGTGTATGACGAAGACCTCTTCTTTAATTGTGGCCCTTGTCCCGATATATCTATTGATGGTGAGACAGGACCCGGTCGTTTGTGGGGTATGCTTTATGAACATGCCCTCTTTGGCAGACGATGGTTGATCTGGATGATGCAGAGGGTAAGCGAGACTCATCTGCCTTTATTATCTTGGACCCATAGACTGATTAGACGACATGTGATGCGAACACCTCTTGCGATATACGCAGGAGGGATGGGTCATAATTTAATGCACCTAGTTTAGGGCTACGAGCCTCTGTTCCCCTGGGAATAGTATGCTTTGCTGTCTACCATAGTTGTTTCCAGGAGGATGTTATGCATAGTCATGTTTTTGTTTCATTAGGCCAAGAGGGCCATTTCCCTGTCTAGTGCGGGTGCGTTTAATCGGGTTTTTGTTTTAAGTGTTGTGCCGGACAGATTTCGTGTTTCGTGGAATTTGGTGGAGTCTGGAGGAGCCTTTGCTGCGATGGAAGCTTCTTGTGGCCAATCCAGGTGATATCTCCCCTTTATGAGTACCTTTCTTTCCTGTTATATGTGTATTTGTACTTGTCGAGGGGACACATTTTTGTTGGGGACCAGCAACCAAGGCATGAAGTCCCAGGTTTAGGTTGAGTATGTTTGAGGGAGGTCGGAGTAGTCATTGCCTCCTGCAAAGACATTGTTAGACATTGAAAGACATGTTTTAGAAGGAAGTCCTAGTGGCCCTGTCCTGCTAGCCTACTAGGCAGCCGTTCTGGGAGTTCTTGTTAGTAGTGAGGCAGTTAGAGAAGCTTGCCAGAAGCTAATAATGATGATGCCCAGAAACTCTGCACATCCTAAAAGATGAATATAAATACGAACGTGTGTAAAAAGGGGTTCTAACCCCTATCAAAGAAAAGAAAAGGAATGAAAAGATATAAGCAGTTGATCATTGCCTTGCAAAGGCCTGGTAGGTTCCTGGGGACGAATCAGTCCCGGGGCTGATACCTTGTCTTCCTAGGGGTGGCTTCTTGCTGGAAAAAAAAAAGACAAAATAAGGAAGGTTGGAGCGAAAATAAAAGTGAGCGTTAGAAAAGGATTAAGTGTCGCCTTGCGAGGGCTTGGTAGGTTCTTGGGTGCCGAGACAGGTCCTGAGGCCGATGCCCTGTTCTCCTTGGGTCGCTACGCTCACCTCCCTCCTTTTTACATGCCCAAGTATGTTCATCCAATAACAACCCTACAAGAAGAAATGTACTGAAAGAAAATACTCTTTGATCAGGCTATAGGAGTCCTCACCTTGTAGGAGCTCCTAGTTGTGTTGTCTTTAGTTGGTAAGTAGTGCAGACTACCACTTAGGGCAACCTCTTTGATAGGTTCTTTTAGTTTGGCTCTGTTGGAGCAGCTGGTTAGTGACTCACTTCGGATCTTCTATTAGAGGATGCTAGGCCTACTCCTTGTGGATATCATGTTTTGGTTCTGTCCAGGGGTAGGGGGAGCATTGTGCTGAGTTTTATTATATATTTGTTTTGTATCAGTTTGATGCTTCTTTGGTTGTTTATGTGCAGATATGTTCGTGGATTCGACGGGCTGAGTCGCCCTATCCCGTGGTCGCCGATGAGAGCAGAATTTAGGTGACAGGAAGTGCTTAAAAATAGCTAAAAATTATGAATATCAAGGGAAAAATATTCAATGTCAAAGGCGGCGGCTCGATCTAGGACGATTTTAAGCGTCAAAGTGCTTTAAAGGCGCCCGAGCGACACTTGTTGATTTTTCATAATTTTTCAGACAGTCGTGCGGGTTGACATGAGCTACTGGCCAATGCGGGATGCTAAGCCGAACGCCCAGTATTTTTCAGAGCTCAATTCCGAGTCCGGACGGGGAAATGGCCAAGAAACCGATCAAGATGCGAAGAGGTGGACAAAATTTGGCCAAAATGGGCAAGTGACCCTTGGGAGCCCAATTTTAAATGTCACATGAAAGTTTGATGTCTTGCATGAAGAAAAAACGTGGGGAGGAAGATGTCAGGATGCGCCCGATTTTTGCGCCCAATCTTGGAGGAGGCATCATGCAGCTTGTGAGCAACCCACCCAATGGATCTTGGGCATTGATTCCCCTCTGGATGCAAACTCTATCACCGCCTTTCGCCCGTCAAATGATGCTCTCTTTGAAGATCTCTGATTTCAGTCTTTCTCTCTCCTCCCTCTCTCTCTTCTAAAGGCAAGTTCATGTGGGAAGAAGAAGGAAGAAGAAAGAATGATGGAGGCTTGTCCGGCATGGATCGGATTGCTCCACGGGCTGGAAATGGTGATTTATGATTGTGCTAGACATGAAGTGCTACTGATTTTCAGATTTGCAGCCATGGACATGAAACCCGAAACACGCAAATAAGCGGTAATTTAAATTTTGCAAAGAAAATTTGAGATTTTATGGCTTTTGATTGATAAAATGTTGTTCATGTGGGCTAAAAATTGTTTATGTTGCTGTTTTCCATGAGTTCTTGCTGGTCATAATCAGAAAATCAAAAAAATATGCACCTTGTGGTTCAAAATAATACACTAAAACACGTAAAATATGGGAAATCAAGGGAAAATGATGTTTTTGGGCATAAAAATGGAAAAGTGAATAGGAACACCAACTAAATTTTCATTTTTGCTGCAAGAAGGAACTAAGGGCCACAGCCCATAACCTATTTTGAATTTACAGTAATTAAATAACGCAGAAAATAAGGAAAAATACAAGGAAAATAGAGAAAAATCACTAAAAATAGGGGGAAATGCATTTTGGGTGCGGAAAATTAGTGAAAATTAAGAGCAATGTTTGTGAATGTTTGTGGGGACTGAAGCATGAGGATTTGCCTCAGTTCAACCCCACCTTCTTGTTCTAGTATGTTTTTCCCGCTTTCTATACATAAAATAATGGCAAAATGCTCTATAAATCTATACAACAATGCAACATTTGATCGATGGGAGGGTAGAGTAGTTGAAATATGTCTAAATGCCGTGTGAGATGATGGAAAAGTTGTTGATTTCTATGCATAGCATTTAGGACGGATAATAATTATAAAATAAGAGCCTAGTAGCACGAGGGTTCCCTTGGTGCTAGGTCTATGCAACGCCGCATAAGAACGGTAGTTGAAAATCATTGAAAGGATGTTTTCCGCATGTGCACAATATCAATTTTATAATTGTTTGAGCACTTGGCATCCACAATATGCATAAATCATGGAAATATTTAAAGGTATCAGAAATCCTGGATGCACAGCAATTGTTTTCATTAGGACATTGACCCACGTTGAGTGAGAGACAGGACACCCTAAGCCATAGGCTAGTCGTGGGGTCTAGGGAAAAGAGAAGTAAGGACAATGGTACATTCCTGTATACGATTAAATGGTACCTTGAGTGGATTTTGTGCGAAATGTCTATATGTTGAGCGACGCATCGAGGGGCTAATCCCCAAGGTGTAGGAGAGTCGCAGAGGGTTGACGGCATTCAGCCGTAGGAGGAACCCATGTGTATGTGATTCGAGCCTTTTGGCTATGTGAAAGGGACTCCCTCTGAGGAGTAATATTGGGTTAGGATCAGTTGGACTACAACGTATTACAAACGCAATGTTTAGGAAGGCAGAGATTTTGATAGACGCTCCTGGCCGCGAGGCCGAGGGGTTGTCTTGTGTGTAATGACGAGGCCCGGCTAGTGCATGAGCCAGTGCCGGCCCGTTTTTAGGTCCATCACATAATCTGATAGAAGGTCCGAAGCTAGTCACTAACCAACTGCTCCAACACGGCCAAACTAAAAAGAACTATCAAAGAGGTCGCCCTAAGTGGTCGTCTGAACTACCTACCTAACTAAGGACAACGCAACCAGGAGCTCCTACTAGGCGAGGACTCCTATAGCCTGATCAAGCAGTATTTTCTTTTAGCGCATTTCTTCTTTTAGGTTTTTAGTTTTCCATACTCGGGCGTGTAGAAAGGAGGGAGCTGAGCATAGTGACCCAAGGAGAACAGGGCATCGGCCTCAGGACCTATCTTGGTATCCAAGAACCTAGCAAGCCCTCATGAGGCGACACTTAATCCTTTTCTGATGCTCACTTTTATTTTCGCTCCAACCTTCCTTACTTTCTTCTTTTCCAGTGAGACGCCACCCCTAGGAAGACAAGGCATCGGCCCCAGGTCTGACGCGTCCCTAGGAACCTACCAGGCTTTCGCAAGGCGATGAGCAACTGCTTATAAATTTTTTTCCTTTTTTCTTTTCTATTTTTATAGGGGTTAGAACCCCTTTTTACACACCTTTGTATATATTTATTTTCTTTAAGATATTCGGAGTTTTTTCCTCGCTATCATCATTTTCCTTCGGCAGGCTTCTCTAACTGCCTAACAACTAAGCAAGAACTCCTAGAACGGCTGCCTAGCAGGCTAGCAGAACAAGGTCACTAGGACTGCCTTTAAAACAGGTCTTTCGATGCCTGGCAATGTCTTTACAGGAGGCAGCAACTACTCAAACCTCCCTCAGACATACCTAACCTAAACCTGACCTAAACCTGGGACTTCATGCCTTGGACCTTCGTCCCCAATAAAGAAAAGAAAAATCCCCTACAAGTACACAAACACATATAGCATAAAAACACGGTACTCGTAAAGAAGAGATATCACCTGGATAGGGCCACGAGAAGTCTTCGCATGACATAGACTCCTTCCAAGCTCTTCTTTAAACCTGTCTAGCACAGGACTAAAACAAAAACCCTTAACCGCACCTGTACTAAACAGATGACTGGCCCTCTTGGCCTAATGAAATAAAGCACTTCACTACAAAACTGATCGGTCCTCTTGGCCTAATGAAATAAAACAACATAGCACCTACATATCCCTCCCCGAAATAGTACAGATATACAATAATATGCTCCTTTCCAAGGAGGAAAAATAGGGCTCGCAACCCTAAGCTAAATGCATAAGATTATGACCCTGCCCTCCTGCATATATAGCAAGAGGCGTATGCATAACATGTTGTCTAATCAACCTATTGGTCCAAGATAACAATGGTAGATGGGTCTCAGCTACTCTTTGCATCACCCATATCAACCATCGCCTGCCATATATTGCATATTCTGATAACATTCCCCACAAGCGACCAGGTCCTGTCTCATTATTGATAACAATATCCAAACTAGGACCACAGTTGAAGAATATATCTTCATAAGCAAGGTTTGCCAGTGAATCCGCAAACTGATTCTAGTAACGTGGAATCAACTGAAGAGACACTCTCTCAAACTCCTCAAGTAGGGTCATCGTAGTTCGATGATACATACAAAGGATGGAATTCCGCACTGTGTATGTCCCATCTAGCTAATTCAAGATCAACTGGGAATCCCCTTTTACTAACAACCGCCGAATACCACCTTGCTTGGCAATATGCAGTCCCATAATCAAGGCTTTATACTCCGCCATGTTGTTAGTGAATCCTACCCCAAGATAAGCAGTTAGATTCATCGTAACTCTACGTCGGGGATCTTGGATTACTACTCCAACACTCCCTTTTTTATTAGGGCCCCTGGACGCTCCATCAAAATATAATGTGTACGTCCACAATGGGTTTACACAGCTGCCATCACAAACTCCTCTATTCGTAATTATAATAGTTAAAATTTAACATGTTTAGAGGATGAACTGACGGCTCCATCCCACCTTCTTCATTGAACTCAACAGGGATACTTGTCAACATTCGTAAGCAGTGATGGCAGAAGAATTTGATCTCCCACACAAAGGTTCCGTCCTCTTGCTCAATCACTTTGTATCCTTTGCTCCACCAGATAAGTTTCCCCTGATGGTATCTCTGCTCCAGATATGGGTGCTCCAAATAAAGAATTAACCGCCCCATCAACTAGCTTTAAGCTCTTGTGCAATTCTCAAATCAGTCCCAACATGGATCTGCAATGCATTTTTTCGTGTTAGTATTCTTAGAAATAATAAGGTTTAATCTTATTAAGATTAACCTTATTTTTAAATTCTACTCCCTGCAGATCAGCTAGTAGAGCCGTAGACCTATTTTTTCCTATCCTAACAATCTTGTAGGGCCCATCCCATCTAGGATCCAGCTTCCCTGGAAACAGCTCCCTACGTGCATCGTAGTACAGAACTAATTGCCCTTTTTTAAAGGTATACTTCTTTGCTTTAAAGTTGTGCAACTGCTTCATCCGACGTTTAGCTACCTCCTAGTGTAATAAGCTCTGCAATTTCAGTTCATCCAGGTGGGCTATGGTCGTGAAACATTCAAAGAGTGCAACTTCATCCCCCGAAGAGTGGTTAATTGCAAACCGTATGGTTGGTAACTCTATTCCAAAGGGTAACACACACTCTTCCCCATAAAATAATTTTAATGAAGTATGGTCGGTAGCTCGCTTGAACGTTGTATTATATGCCCATACCGCCACATACAACTTCATGTCCCAATCTCGTTTCTTCTCAGAGACTATTTTAGACAAGATACCCACAAGCTACTTATTAGTACTTTTGACTTGCCCGTTGCTTGCAGATTATAGGGAGTCGTTTTGTTGTGCTTGATTTGCCAAGCTTCAGTCAAGCTTTTGATCACTTTATTCAAAAAATGGGTTCCACGGTTCGACACTAGTTCCTTCGGTGGACTGAAACGGTAGATAATCTACTCTAAGAGGAAACTTGCAGTCTCTTTTGCATTGTCATGCCTCGTCGCCCGTGCTTCTGACCATTTTGTGAAATAATCAGTTGCTACTATAATTTACCTCTTCTGAGTAGTAGACGACGGGGTGATAGGACCCACAAAGTCAATGCCCCACTTCTCAAATGGAAGAATAGCCATAATAGGCGTAAATGGGCAGTTCCTATTCTCTCTGTTGTCATGTCGTTGACAGGTATCACATCTCTTAACGTACTCAAAGGAATCTTGGAAGATGGACGGCCACCAATATCCAGCTCTTAAAGCTTTATGCGCTGTCAACTGTCCAGCGAAGTGCCCTCCACACGCAGAGTCATGGCATTCTTCCAAGATGAAAGGAACCTCGTCAGGCATCACACATCAGCAATAGATATCATCAACACCCTGCCGATATAGTGTTCTTGCGATCAAGGAAAACTTCAAAGCCTGCTGTCTGATTTTCCTCTTTTCAGATTTTGATAAACCAGCTCCAGTCTCTCCCGTTGATAGATAATGCATGATAGCAACATACCTAGATGGGATAGAAGCTGTATAAATTTTAAACATTTCTTCAATATCACTTCCTTCAGCCAGAGTCTCTTTCAGCTCCTCGAAATCCACAAGGCATTCCACAATACCCTGCAACCTCGGTGGCTTACTCTTAATCTCATAATCAAACTCCTGCAAAGTAATTAACCACTTTGCTAGACGATCAGGCGGCTGCTTGTTCATAAGCAATCTAAGCCCTTCCGCATTCGTATAGAACACTACCTTCTCATAGAGGATGTAGTGCCTGAATTTTTTAGTCGCAAAGACCATCGCCAGCCACAACTTCTCCATATAGGTGTAGTTAATTTCTTATATGCCTAATTTTTGACGAGCAAAAGCTATCGGATGATACCACTTTTCCTCCCAGATTTGGGCTAAATAGCAACTGATACTATGCATGATGGCTCTGCTGAAAATATGTAAAATACCTTGCCTCTTTTAGGTGCTTTTAAAACTGGTGCTTTTACTAGATCCTATTTCACATCCTCGAAAACTACCTTACAAGGGTCGCTCCATACAAATAGACAGCTAAAAGATAATAAGTTCGTTAGTGGCAACGTCCTTTTTGCCAAGGCATTTATAAACCTCCGATAGTGTCCTATCGATGATAATAGAAAGCTATGTACCTCTTTCGGAGTGCGTGGTGGACTCATAGTGACTATAACCTTGATCTTTTCGAGGTCAGTTGTGATCCCTACTAAACTGACCACATGGCCTAGCAATAGCCCATAAGGCACTCCAAAGACACACTTCCGTGGGTTAAGAGCGATACAAAATTGTTTGCAGCACTCAAAGCACTTTCTTAAAATAATCAACATCCTTTCCCTTACAGTGGCTGCCCCCAGGTCATCGATAAATACTTTCAACTCATCTGGGGAGACGTCACCAAAGGTCTTGTCTCCTGTTTGTTGCCATGATCCAAGTGCATTGCACAAACCAAAGGCCATCACATGATACGCAAAAGTACCAAAGACAGTAATGAAAGTTATTTTCAACTTGTCCTCTTCTGCAATTGCCATCTGGTTGTATCTTGCAAAGCAATCCATAAATGAATATATTTCCCTACCCACTAATTGATCCAAAATTTGGTCAATAAATGGCAACAGGTAGTAATCCTTAACCGTCTGCTTATTCAACTCTCTAAAATCTACACATAGTCGAATCTGGTTGTTTTTCTTCTTCCTAAGGACAACTGGTGAACACCATTCTGTGTGCTGTACATAGAAGATTAAACCAGCTTTCCGTAACTTCTGTAACTCCTCAAACAGCCCGTCCCTCAATTCAAAAGGCATACACCTTACCTTCTGACATGTAGGACGACTGCCTTCTTTTAAAGGAATAGTATGAACAGCCAGCCTGGGAGGAATGCCTCTCAACTCATCATAACTCTGAGCAAAGATGTCGCGGAATTCTTGAATCAAGGACACATAGTCCTCCCTTTCTGTTGAACTGAGCATGGAACCTAATTTAATTGGCCGCGAATCATTCGGCGTGCCAAGGTCCAACTCAATCACATCCACGTCTCTTATCCTATCTTGCGGCTCTATCGGCTCATTTAGAGTTATCTGATAAATATCATCTATAGTGGACCCCTCTCTAGATTCATCGTTGGATAATGTCTCACTACCAGATGGATCATGCTGTTTCTAATTCAGTAGAGGATAAAGGAGCTTTCTCACTCTGAGGAGACTCAGGGTAAGCATTGACTATTACTCGATTAGCACCTCTACCTAGAACCACTCGACCAGCAGGTATATCGACTTGACAGTCTATTCGTAAAATCCAAGGCCTGCCTAGCAAGATTCGATAGCTAGGACATCCTGCAAATCTTATCACGCTAAAGTCCAAGAAGCATTCTACACTTGCAACTGTAACATGGACTTTAGTAACGCAACCTTCTGGTTGCCTTAGACTATCATCAGCCATTCTAAGAAGGGTGGAGCCGTCTTTTTGGATGCCTAGACCCAACCTCTCCATCAACTCTGAACTCATGATATTAACAGAGGACCTAGTGTCTATGATAGCATGCTCCACTAATATTCCATCCACGTATGCTGGAACCCTAGGGCAATTCTTTTCAGCACGATCAAACCAATCTTCCCCTACTCATGCTATGCCCAAAGGTTTTACAATATACCTAATACGCAAGATCTTCTTAAATTCCTTGTGTACTCCTAGAGATAATTTAATCAACTGTAAGAGATTTACATCTGGTTTGACTTTGCAAAGAGAACTTGCTAAATCAAAATCATGATAGGTAGCCAAAGCTCTCTTTTCTCACCAAACCATCCTTTCTTTTGGTCTCGGGACTGGCTTTGGTGCTTCTTTTTTAGCTCTTGCCTTCTTTCTTGGCACTTCCTCATCCTTCTTAGGAGCAACTTTTTTGTCAATAGGCCTTAGAGGTCCCCCTTCCATGCCAGGATTCAGGACTTGCGTCCCATTATCCCCTTGCTTAGGGTTTTCTTGGACTAGTTTTGCATGATCTTTATCACCCTCTTTAGCCTTTTGGCCTCTTGTCACAGCTCTTAGGTTAGAGGTTTCAGCACCATTAACGTGTATAGCCTCAATAAGGCTGACTCCATTGCCTTGTGGCAACTCCTCTATAGTGGTCTTTCCCCTTTGCAATATTTGTCTTAGTCCATCATTTTGTTGGAGGTTACTACCTTATGCTCTATGATTAACTCGACCTGGTTGTTTACTACCTTGTTGGAGGGAACTAATCTTACTCCAACAGGTAGCAGCTAAGTGGCCCGACTTCCCACAAATATCACATTTAACATTTGGACAATTTCTAGGAAAATGTTGTCCGCCACACCACTTACAGCGGAATCTTGAGGGTCCACCCTCTTCAGAGCGTAGACTCCCTATCAAATTTCGCTGCTTCTTCAGGAAATTGACGTTAACAACTATTTACCGATATTGTTCAGAAATCATATCAGTATAGTGCTTCATCATATCCTTAACTTCGCCAAGGACATTAGAGGCACTCGACTCATAGCCTTCATTATCTATCCATCGTTCCATGGACCTAACAATTTGATTGGGCATTGGTTATTGACTCACATGAACAACATTAGGGTTAGAAACTTGGCCTCCAACATTTGGTGGAGCCAACTGACTAGCCATAGGCATAGTCACACTGGGAGGAGCTGGTAGAAAAGGCACATTTTGAACCATGCTTCCTCTCCCATTAAGGTTATTTATAGGCATCCCTTGACTTCCATTCATCAATGGTAAATTGCCTCCAGGTACTAGACCTACATCAAGATTTATTCGAGAGGAGGAGGCCGTTTGTAATCATGACTCTACTCCTTCTGCTCGCATGATAGCGATATCTATATCAGCCAAAGCCACACTGCTCAATTGTACCTGAATATTGAAATCCAATCCATGCAAGAAGTATTGCAATTGGGCAGCCGGCGGAATGGGAATGTAAGTTTGTAACTTACAAAACACTTCCTTAAGCTTCTTGGCATAGGCTTTCACATTCTCATGGGATTCTTGGCATGTTACATTCAAAACATGCAACCAGTATTGGCCACCTCTTTCAAGGGCATATTCTCCCTGGAAAGCTGCATAAAATTGGTCGATTGTAGTGATGGTTCCAGTCTCTATGCTATGATACCATACTACAGCCCTTCCTTTTAATGTCATGTTAAAGAACATCATAAGATATCCCTCATCTTGGATGCGGTAATTAAACATTAGTCTTTGGAATTCACAAATGTGAAACTCCGCATCTTCTTCAGCTAACCCATTAAAAATGGGCAAAGGAACTCCTAAAGCTGGCAGATCTGGCGTCCCTGCAGGATTTGCAATGGGTTATGCCATGACGACAATCGGATTGACAATAGAAGTTTGGACTAATGGGATCACACCCCCACTTGACAATAGGAGTTTGGACTGATGGGATCACACCCCCACTTGAAGTGGGTTGACTTGGTGGAAGAGAGGAAGAACTTATGCTTCCTCCTACACCTAAAGGACTATGTGCAACAGTTGGGTTACTAAGACCACTGCCTTTTATGCGTATCAGGCTACTCCTTTGAGGAGAATAGTGACTTACAATCTCCAACCACTGTCTAGCCCTCTCATCACGTTCTGTTTTCTGTATTTCAGCTTGACAGTCCTTGTCAGAGGACATAAACCAACTTTTTGGTCCCTAAAACCCTAGATTCGAGAACCACCACTTGTTGGCAGCTCTCGGCAGACGAACCACTAATGGGACCTCAAATGGGCCAGCACTGGCTATGGCACTAGCTGAACCTCATGCTCATAACAGACAAACACACCCTCACGGCCTCGCGAGCTAGGAGCGTCTATCTATTGCTAAAGGACGAACTATCCTAAAACCTAATCTATGCGTTTATAGTTTTGTCGTCCAACATTTCCTTTTCTATAAACTCCACAGAGGGAGAACCCATACACATTGGCAATAAATGCCACAATAATCACATACATGGGAGGCAACCTCTCGGTGGAAACACCGCGACCCCACTACAGCTCTCCTACATCGCAGGGATTGGTCCCTTGATGCGCTACTCAACATATAAACCAAACAAACAAACTCCACTCTCACTTTGAAAATATTCTAGGAGATACCATGTGTCCTTACCAAATAATCGCCCAAGAAACGAACGTCTATCCTACAGCTTAGGATGCCTTTCCACACTCAAGCATGGGTCATTGTCATTGAAAACAGGTGCTATGCATCCAGTCCTTCTTGTTCTGATACCATGGTTGACATGCACATGCAGAAGTGGATGATCCTAAAGTGCTCAAACATAATTTCCAATGAGACACGTGTTGTGCACAACCAGGCTTTCCAATGCTCATTCATTAACTCGTTGCGGCGATGTAAGAATAGCACCGAGACAACACTCGTGCTACTATCCTCTTAATTAAAATACAATGAACTCTATGTCATGATATGCATCAGTAAATCAGTAATAATCAGTACGCAAACCACACCATTCAAACATCCCAACCCCCTACGTTTAGGTATTGCTTTCGTTCCATAGGTGTAGAGGTTCATTTTGTCATGTTTTGATGTATAAAAAGCGATAAATCACAAACTTTGACAAAGAGATAGGGCAAACTGAGGCTAAACCTCATGCTTTGCCACTACCATACATCCATAAACAATCATTATATTTTTCTTATTTTTGTAAGATATATTTCTATTTTTTTCCATTTTCTTGATTTATTTATCAATAAAATATGCTATTTTTTGATTTTTATTATTCCAATCACTTCAACATACTAACATTCAATTTATCTTCCATTTTTCCCCCATGAGAACACATTTTACGCACCCGAAACGACAAAACTATCATTTTACCGCTTAAAAACCGCATTTCGGGTTTACGAGAATTAAATAGCGCATGTAAATCATTGCAAAATCAAAATTTTTTGATAAACAACAATTAATCATGATGCAACCAGCACACAAACAAATTTTCATCCAATAAGAACATCATTATCATCATAAACTATCAAAAATCCTTCATTTTCTTCATAAAAATGGTCGTACCGTGTGTTTACGAAACCCGAGACGCCTTAAATGACTACATAACCAACAGATGGAGCCTCCACTACTCTCAATCCAATGCTGCACATCAATCTTCAGCATCTCCATCAATCTCCATCAACACTTCCTTCAACCCCCTTCCCGATTCCTCCTTCAAGATAGTGCGCATGAACATCCCATAGAGAGGAGAGAGAGGGAGGAGAGAGAAAGACTAGATTCTGATCTCTTCATCCAGACAGCCATATCTCGTGCGAAGACCGGTGATAGAATCAAGAAAGAGGGAGAAGTTGATGGCCATTGTCGATTGCATGGGTTCTTTGCAGCCTAGAATCATGATGTGTGAGGAGGGGGGGACGCAATTTTCGCCGCCTGCTCTTCCACGCCATCTTCACGCCATTCGTGGGGAAATTTGAGAAGGGTGGGGGGCGGGGGGAGGGGGGGTGTTTAAAGTCCCAAAGGGCACCCCCCCTTTGGCCTTAGTTTTGTCCACCCTTTCAAATCTTGGCCAATTTTTGGCCTCTTCCTCATCTGGACTCCATTTCAAACTCTGAAAAATCCTGCACGTCTATCTCATCATCCTGCACTGATTGGCAGCTCCTGGCATGCTGTAGGGCAGTCGAAAAAATTATCAAAAATCGGCAAGTGTCGTTCGGGCGCCTTTTGAAAGCCATCTTTCACTTGGTGCTTAAAATCGTCCTAGCTGCAGCCGCCGCCTTCGATGTTAAATATTTTTCCCCTAAATTCCAGATTTTTTGGCAAATTTTAGGCACATCCCGGGCTCAAAACTCCGCTCTTAGGCTTGCAACACTTCCATGAGAGGTAGTTGTGACGGTGGAATTGATAGAACCATTAGGTCTACAAGCTTAGATGAGCATTCTATGAGTGGTTCTAGTTGTGCTCCTAGTAAGGCTCTTGAGAAACCTTTCCAATTTATAGATTAATCATGCTTTCGAGTAGATGTTATTCCTTTTAGTAAAAGCATGGTTCCTATGGCTAAGCAGTTGTTGCAGAGTGGACAAAGGTAAGTAAAGACATCTCGTGTAGAGAAGATTTGGCATGCCAAAGGTCCACTTGTACTAAATAGAAGCCATAAGGCTGTGAGGCCATCTACTAATGGTGATAAATCCACAATGAGTTCATTGGACCAATATGGGCAGATGAGGCAGTCTAAGAATATGAAAAGGAATATGAGATGGGTTTGGAGGCCCAAAACCCCTAAAAATACTGTTGGTGTGTCAGATGAAGGGCCAGGAATTGCATGTGGACATGCTTTGATGGATTCCCAAGAGGATGCGACTAAAGGCCATAATGCGACATCTGACAATAGGGACCGTTGCCCTGAGATGCATCTATGTGATGGGTCTAGGCTTGAAGCTCTGTCTAGTTTGGATCGTATCATTGACATATGTAATGGTCCAATTAGAGAAGAGTTGAATGATCATAAATCCATGATTCTCCCTGTAGGAGGAGTTACTGGAAAGTTGGGACAAGCGATCCGTTTGAATGACAACCAAGGGGATGAGATATATCAACCTAATAATGTCATTCATTCAGCTCATAGTACCCAAGAAGAGATGGCCATTACTACTGAGATATTAGTAGAAAGACTTGGGCTAGTGGATCTACAAAGAGTGTAGATCAAGCTTTTAGCTGACTCGCATGAGTAGCATGAGGCTAGTCCTCCTATTTTATGCTATCCTGATTAGTTTGATAGGATGTGCTGTATATGCCAAGGAGATCATATATTGCATGGATTAGAATGAACTATCCATTTTAGGCCAAGAGGGCCAGTTAGTTTGCAGTGAAATGCTTTATTTCTTTAGGCCAAGAGGGCCAATTGTTTGTTTAGTACAGGTGTAGTTATTGGTTTCTTGTTTTAATCCTGTGCTAGACAGGTTCAAAGAAGCACTTGGAAGGAGCCTTTGTTGCGTGGAAGCTTCTCGTGGCCCTATCCAGGTGATATCTCTCCTTTACGAGTGCCTGTTCTATCATGTTATATGTATCTGTGTACTTGAAGGGGGTTTTCTTTCTTGTTGGGGACCGGCAATCAAGGCATGAAGTCCCAAGTTTAGGTTAGGTATGTTTGAGGGAGGTTTGAGTAGTCCCTACCTCCTGCAATGCATTGTTACGCATTGAAAGACCTATTTTAGAAGGCAGTTCTAGTGACCGTGTTCTGCCAGCCTGCTAGGCGGTCGTTCTAGGAGTTCTTGCTTAGTTGTGAGGCAGTTAGAGAAGCCACTAAAATAATGATGGAAATAGACAAAATCCTAAAGATTTGAAAGACAATATATGAATATACGAAGGTGTGTAAAAAGGGGTTCTATCCCCTATAAAAATAGAAAAGGAAAGAAAGAAAAATCCTTGAGCTGTTATTTATCACCTTGCGAAGGCTTGGTAGGTTCTTGGGGACGAGACAGGACCCGAGGCCGATACCTTGTCTTCCTTGGGGTGATGTCTTGCCATTTTAAAAAAAAGAAAATAAAGGATGGTTGGAGCGAAAATAAAAGTAAGCGTTAGAAAAGGATTTAGAAAAGGATTAAGTGTCGCCTTGCGAGGGCTTGGTAGGTTTTTGGGTACCGAGATAGGACCTGAGGCCGATGCCCTGTTCTCCTTGGATCACTACACTCAGCTCGCTCCTTTTTGCACGCTTCAGTATGGAGAATCAGACATTAAAAGGGAAAATTTGTGCTTTAAAAAAAGATAATGCCTTTTGATCAGGCTATAAGAGTTCTCGCCTAGTAGAAGCTCTTGGTTGAGTTGTCCTTAGTCAGGAAGGTAGGTCAGACTACCACTTAGGGCAACCTCTTTGATAGTTCTTTTTAGTTTGGCTATGTTACAGCAGTTAGTTAGTGACTAGCTTCGGACCTTCTATCAGATTATGCTAGGCCTACTCCTCCTAGATTTCATGCCTTGGTTTTGTCAGGGGGTATGGTATGAGCTGTGATGTGTTTTGTTGTGTATCTATTTTGTATCAGCTTGATGCTCCCTTTTATTGTTTATGTGCAGATCTATTCGTGGGATTCGACGGGCTGAGTCACCCTATCCTGTGGTCACCAATGACAGATGATTTTTTATGTCGAGAAGTGCTTAAAAATAGGTAAAAATTACAAATATCAGGGGAAAAATAGACTTCGTCGAAGGCGATAGAGGCAATCAATACAATTTTAAGCGGCAAGTCCCTAAAGCACTAATGCTAATTTTCATGGGAAATCAAATAGTGGTGGATGGCCGAGCTAGAGTTTTCCTAGATGCAAAACGACATCAGAAATCCAACACAAGTCTCATATCTCAATTCTGAGGTCGTTTGATCCCCCATTTAATCCCCGCAAGGTTCAAGGTTGTGAAGCAGCTACTGGATCTAGAAGTCGAGAAGAGGGTGATGAGGCTCATCTTTGTAGATTTCGATGCCACGAAACCACCCATCTAGACGGATCTCGATTCCGATGTCTTATACCCCTCCAAAAGCGAAAAAATCACTTGTCGGAAGTGTGAAAGCAAAAGGCATGAACTAGATAATTTGATTAAGAGCTTAAATGCTCTTAACAAAGAGCTTAACAACCAAGATAGCCATGAAATGAAATGTTGGGGGGGGAGGGGGGGCATCAGTTTTTTGCGCCCCATTTTTCGCCCATTTTTTATGGATTTCTGATCAATCTGAGGCAGGAGGAATCCTCTTGGCCCTGAGATGCTTCTATCCTTCGCCCTCCATCGCCACAAATGGATCAAGGAATGATGCACTGAGCAAAGAGATAAAAAACTAGTCTTTCTCTCTCCTCCCTCTCTCTCCTGCATAGAGGCAATTCATATGCAAGAAATCAAGAAGAAAAGGGGATGAAGAATGCTTGTTCGGCTGTGATCGGATTGTTCCAAGATGAAGAGGAGGCTGAGGAAAGAGGTTCAGCACTGAAGAATGGTTGTCAGTTGATCCGTGGGCTGCCGAGAATAATTATTAAAAAACCCACAACACGCAAGACACGCGGTATGCTCCAATTTTATGAAAAATTTTGCTTGTTTTTGTTGTTTCATGGTCCAAATGTTGTTCATATGAGATGAATTGTTTGAACCTTGTTTGCACCATATTTGAGGGCTGTAACTACAAAAATGTAGAACTTGTAATGATTTAGAGCCGTTATTAAATTTTTAAAACTCGCAAAATGTCATTTTCAATGGAAATGAGTGGTTTTTTCGATTTTTGAGTTGGGAAAAAAGAGTGGAAATGGAATAAACCCAGAGAAAATGTTAAGTTTCAATCAAAATAATAAGCCAACACAAATAAATCAAAAAATACGTATTTTCCATGAATAATAAATAGTTTAAAAAAATGGGATTTTCACGCTCAAAAAAATAGAAAAATAAGATTTATGTGCATAAATGTTTAGTGAGGTTAAAGCATGAGGTTAAGCCTCAGTTTGGCCTCGTCCTTTGTATTATAGTATGTGTTTATTATCTTTTATATACAAAAATGACACAAAACAACCATTTACACCTATGCAACGCAGCAACACCTAAACGGTGAGGGGGGAATGAAGTTTGTGCGACAATCTAATTGCTGAAAAGATACAAATTCTGATTTCCCTCTTTGTGCATAGCATTTAGGGATCGTTCTATAATTAAATATAGGTGACTAGTAGCATGAAAGTCCCGGTGCTGAAGATGAGGAAGAAAGTAAGATATAGATATGTGGATTATAAATGGGGCTTGATTTGAAAATTTGACCTTAAGGGATAGAAGTTTAGCTTGGTTGGTACCAGAGGGCAAAAGGACAATGTATGTTCACATATGACTTAACTGACTTAAATATGATTGCCATATAGTCAGCCATTGCATTGGAAAATTTAACATAAATGCATCAAATGATAGATACCAACTAGATGAGAATGATTATAAGATATTTAATGACCTTCTCAAGTGTGTTGAGCAATCATTTTCATGCTTAAAGTAAGTGATTTTAATCTATGATAGCTTTGTATTGTCTTTCTAAATAAGTTCACGACCTTTATTGTAGTGTCTTCTTTCTTGTAGGTAATGGATGTTCAAGATAGAACTTGGCAAGGCTAGGGTATACTTTTTGTAGCTGAAGTATTGCAACCAAAGAGTTCTTTTGAGATCTCTTCAAACTAGTCATATGGCAATGTGCTACATTGACAGAAGTATATTTTTGTAGCTGAAGTACTAAGGTGATGCATCAGTGTTGCATCATGGTTGAAATATGGTGCATATATTAGCAGTAATATCTGATCTTTTTCTTTTGATTTTAGTTATGCTATATACTTTGCATGCACTGCTGATATGTTAGTGCTTGACACAAGGGAATTTGTTTTTGTTTTGATTTCAAACCAATTTTGTGACATTTTGATCTTTTGGGATTCTCAAGTAGCATAATGCATTGAGATGGCTAGTCATGGTAGCAATGAAGTCAACATACTTATGTATTATTTTTTAAAATAGTATACAACCTTTATCATACTACACAATCCAAATGTATAAGACATGCTTTGGACATGTGGATCTTGGAGTCTTTTGCGTATAGCTCTATGTTACAGTGCTAATGTAAAAGTTTCATAATATTAACATCATATCTAGATATCCATCTTGGATCATTGTGAGAATTCCATAGCTAAAATATTGTAGTATCATGTTTTACTTTGAATTGTATAGAAGGGGTGATAAAAATGCACATTCGATACGAATTTTAGATTTACAAAGGGGATATAACTATTACCTTCAAAATTCACAAAAGGGTTATATAAAATGGTGAGATTTTTTTAAAAATGGGTTTTTAAAGTATCCTTTGAATGCACGTTATATAAAGGGCTTCTATAAGTTGACCTCCGCCCCCCCCCCCCCCCCCTCCCCCCCCCGAGAAATACACCCTACATATCCTTTGGGACCCCAATGGCTTGCAACCTTTGCATGAGTCTTGCACATGGTAAAGTATCAAAAGACCTGCAAAAATCCACAAAGCAACAATAGATTTTTTGTATCCATGATCGTCTCTCCTCAATCAAGGCCTTTAGCACGAATATATGGTCTAGCGTGAATATATTTTATTTGTTTCAGCCCACCAACTCAATTCATGTTCCACAATAGAGGCATACATCTTTGCTAGCATATTTCCAATCATAATAGTACGGTAGTTGTTAGCGACCAATGGATCTCCACTCTTAAAAATCGACACTATTGTGTTGTCACACCAACTTACTAGAAACCCTTCACTTACGGCTCTATTGAAGAGATTCACCAAGATAGGGGACAATGCATAACATGCATGTGCAAATTGCTCTACCACAAGGCCATCTTGATCATGTGCTCTCCTAAAGTAGTGCAGCATGTAACGCTTAGTTAAAATTCATAAAAGGATTGTTTTTCACACCTCACATGGCTGTTTTTTTAATCATAAAATGGTTGTGCACAATCGTCATACACCTTGCATCAAGCATGCCACGTGGTATCTCCTGAAATGCATTGCAATTGATTGATAAACTTTGACCAACGCTGAGAGGATAGGAAACCTAAGTTGTAGGTTTAGACGGGTGCTTCCATTGGGGAAAGTTTTGTGAGGCAAATCAAAATCTCCTGGAACGCTAAATTATGAAAGAGTGGAGTTTGTGTGAATGTTATATGTGTTGGCGATGCATCGAGGGGCCAATCCCTGAGGTGTAGGAGGGCACCATCAGAACTTGAAACCCTAGAGGGTGAGGGCATAGGCTTCTTCAACGGCAACTGCATAAAGAAGTACTACCCTCCCACACACCCACTACACGAGCCTCCAAGTGCTAGAATGCATGTTGAGGTACAAGTGGCCACTATCACAAAAATTGAAGATGAAGATGAGGAAGTCATAGCTCCGGCCTACCTGCACATGATTGTCACTGCTCAACAAACACATACATTTGATGCATTGATCGATGAGGGGACTGATCTTAACTCACGATCATTGAATTCAAATTGGCAAACGACAATTAGAGCCCACTAATGCCAAACTCAGCCCATTTGGGGATCGATCATACGCACTTCTAGAAAAGTACAAGGTTGCAGTCTCTATTAAGTCTGAAAGATACCAACGATATTTTATGTGTTGGCAAATGCAAAGGATGCAGGTATGGAATTGCTATTAGGATGTACGTTTAAAAAGTAAACACTTTGTAACATCGACTACCAATCACAGTGCATTCATCTAGCCATCAGCAACATACGTATAGTCATGGATTTTAGCAAGGGCAGTGTGGCTCTATCAAAGCCTACAAAGCCATCGATAGAGCAACCCACTACCAAGCCTAAGGAAGGGGGTCGTGACTTGTCACAACCCGCCAAACCTCAATGCTAGCAAACCGTAAAACTTAGAGTTAAGGCACAAGAAGCATAGCTCAAATGGATGCCTAAACATCAAGGACTGCCACCTAGAAGCGCATAATCACAACCTTGCAAGACTAGGAACTCGTATTCAAAATCTAGGAGGCACAAAAGAACCTATAGGTGTCAATACACGGTCAAGCCACAATGGGTCCCCAAGACCTTATTGCAAGTGCAAGGCTACTATGAGGTGTTGGGGATAAAGGCACCTTTGCCTAGTCACCCGTGTATTACTACATTGATAGTACCTGCCCCACTGCACACTACAGGTGGCACACGCCCATCACCATCACTTTATTCTTTATTCTTTTAGTGATAGTTTGAATAAAGGAAGGGTCGGTCACACATTGTGAGTGTTGGAGTTTTCATTTTGTGTCTCTCTCTTTCTTGCTCTTGCTCTCCTGCCATAGCTCTTCCAAGCAAGCTTCGATCCTTCTCACCTTTCAACTGGTATCAAAGTGTGGTTGCTTGAGCATTCGAGCTTGGCTCGTGACTCCTTCAGCTTCCTATTGATTACCTACACTCATTGGATCTCTTTCCCAGCAGCAGCCATAGCCGACTCTCTCGAGCTCCCGTCACTCCCCGGCTTCTCGAGCACCTACCCGCGAGCACCTACCCGGCCCATTTGGGCACCCTTAGGGCATTCCTTCAAAGGTATTGAAGCGTTCTTTTGAGTGTTTATTTCAGTTTGCAATGTACAATAGGAAGGGACTACAAAAAAAATCATTTTTTACTTCAACCCTCCCTTGGCACTCATTGGCAACTTGAAAACACTTCATTTGGCACTTGGGAATACCTTCTTGATGCTCAACATTGGTGGTTATTATTGGCATTGATTTATGGACTGATTTACCTCAGTCCAAAACTATTTTCCACAGTCCATAGGTAGCCACAAATAGTGTTACACCAGCACTTTATGTTTATGCTTGGTTGGCATTGACATTTGATGCCCCATTGGTCCCGAATGCTAGGGGAATGTATGCCTATGATGTGAGATGCTTTTGGGGCTGAATTTTCTCAGCCATTGACTATTTTACATATTCCATTAGCAGCCCAAAACAGGGAAGCCCCCTATCATTACACTTTATACTTATGCTACATGGTCATTTGATGCCTGATGGTCCCGAGTGGTCCCCGAATGTTTAGAGAATGCATGCCTATTGATTGGCCATCATTTGGAGCTAATTTAGTGGCCTGAAATACTCAATTTTAAATAGCAAATCACTATTGTACACTCCATGGATGAAGCTTGTTTCGTCACTTTATGCTCTGCCTACTAGTCACAGGTGCTTCTCGAGTGTTTCATATGACTATTCGGATGTAAATGAAGGTTGGCAAATGCTTTAGATGGTTCCAGAATGTATTTTGAGTCTTGTTTGAGCTTCATATTGGTTGGCATTTACTTGACATTGATCTACACTTGTATGCTTTGTGACAGGAGGTTATACCTATGGTCTATGTATGACCCGTTGGTACATGCTTGATGCTTATGTTACCTACACATACTAGTTACATTGTTTGGACTTGAATGCTATTGGAACTTTGTTTGAGCTTGACTTTGGATATTTTGGATCTTATTTTGGTCTTGCTTTGGCTCGTCAAAGATTGATTGCGATTGTCTTCATGACATTGGATGTTATCATTGGATACTTGACTACTCATATGCTCTAGATGTATTACTGATGTATGATCTTGGATACTCCATCACTGGTGCTCTTACATGCTTTGTTTGAGCTTATTTGCTTGACACTTACGGCTTTTGTGCCAGTGGAAGCATCTTTGTATGCTTATCAAACATTGAGCAGTGCAAGTTATGCATATTGAGCTTTTGGATCTTTGAGACTAGGTTCTCCTCGTGGATGATGTATGGTTGATATACCTTGGTCCGTGTAGATGTACTTGGGCTGATTCGGCTTTGTATTGACTGAGCAGATACTGACTTGTGTCAGGTCTAGGCAGTGGTATGTACATTTTGCCTTGTTGATTGGGGGTGTATCGACTTTACTAACGGACTTTATCTGACATGCTTGGGTATTGGCTCATGTCATTTTGACTATTACATGCTTGTTTATGCCCGTTTGATGTTTGCATTGACAATCAGTTATTGACTTTGAACATTGGGTTTTGTCTATTGTCAGCTCTCATTGTACACTATTGTCATAAATTACAACAAGAATATATCTCCATACTGCCATTTTTCTTCATGCTAAATCATCCTGGTTTGATGTAATTTTGATGGTACTTGGTGGGAAACAACATTAAATACTTGTTTCTTGCCATTTTGCCTTGGTTTTGGTGGTTTTTTTGTCATTTTCTACAATTTACAGCAAGCAGTTTTTGAACTGTCTGCACCATTTTGGATTGCAGTATGGCATCTTCTTCCACTGACAATGCTATATTCAACATTACTAAGCTTGATGGCATGAATTATGCCCATTGGAAGAGCCAAGTTTGGCAGGTATTAGTACAAAAGTCGTTGATAAAGCCACTAAGGATGCATGGCAAGCATTCTAAAACTATGACTGATGACGAATGGGATGAGCTTCATGAGTTATGCAAGTCCACCCTTATCTTGTCTCTCACTGAACAGGTGCATTACAATGTGGTTGAGGAAGCATAGAGTGCTTGCTAGCTTTGGGATAAAATCAAGAATCTCTATGACAAGAAAAGTCCAGCAAGTCAGATGTATTGGTTGAAGCAACTTATGGACCTGCACATGAAGGAGAATATGACAAAATCTGCTCATTTGAGCCAATTCCATGCTATTCTCAAGAACTTGACTTTGCAAGGCATTACTTTCAATGATGAGGTTACTCCATTGTTTTTGCTTGGGACTCTCAATGAGTCATAGAATGTATTTTGCACTACCTTATGTGCTCTTGCTACTATTTTGAACTTGCCTGATGTAGAGAGTGCTCTTCTGCAAGAAGAGATCAACTATAAGAACCTGGATGCCTATCATGTGTCGCATGCCTTGACTGTTAGAGGTAGAGATGGTAATGGAAAGAATGACCGTGGGTATGGACGTGGTAGAGACTCACAGAAGTCTAGGTCTAAGTCACGTGGTAAGTCATGCAGCAAGTCTCGTGGGAGAAATGCTAATGTGGCATGTCATCATTGTGGCAAGAAGGATCATATACGCCCACAATATCATGAGTTGCGCAATGAGAAGCGCAAAGAGAAGGGAAAAGGAAAAATGGATGGTAATGAAAAGAATGACTACGGATATGGACGTGGTAGAGACTCATAGAAGTCTAGGCCTAAGTCACATGGTAAGTCGCATAGCAAGTCTCATGGAAGAAATGCCAATGTGACATGTCATCATTGTGGCAAGAAGGGTCATATACGCCCATAGTGTCATGAGTTACGCAATGAGAAGCGCAAAAATAAGGAAAAAGACAAAGTATAGGAAAAGTCCTCTGATCGTAGCATGGTGTCTACAAAATCTAGTGTGAAAATCGAGGAAATAAATATCATGCAGACTAATCATTCCAATGGGGAGTACATACTCGTAGCTAGTTCTTGTGATGCTACGCCATTGACCGAGGTTCACTCTATGTATGTGTAGTGCTGGCTTTTGGATTCTGGTGCTTCATTTCATGTTACACCATGCCATGAGTGGTTCCACTCCTACCGCATTGTCTTTGGTTCAGTTTGCTTGGATAATGACAGGTTACTTACTACTGTTGGTATTAGGGATGTACGGCTGCAGTTCTCTACTGGCAGTACCTTTCTATTACAGGATATACGTCATGTACCTATGCTTACATGCATTCTTATGTTTGCATGGCAACTTGATGATGCTAGGTTTCATGTTTCATTTGGGGATTCTACCTCGAAGATCACCCGTGGCAGACTTATGCTTGCTAGAGGTGCCAAAGCTGGCAACCTCTATCCTCTTGTACTTGATGGGTCCTCTGTTGACCATTGTTTGTTAGTGGGTTCCATCCCACATATATCTCTTTGGCATGCTCATTTGGGTCATATGTCCTTGAAGGGAATGAAAATGCTTTCTGGTTTTTAGTACTTACTGCACCTTGACTACGCATGTTTTGATTCATGTGAGCATTGTCTTTATAGCAGACAAACTAGGAATACGCATAAGAAGTTTGGTAGGACATGATGAGTAAGCTCTTGGCATTGGTACATGTAAAATATTACACGGCGCAGCGAACAGAATCTGAGAAAGAGATAGAGAGTACACAACAGATAAGAGGAGAATCAGTAAAATTCTTTAACTCCAAACAACTGATACAAAGATGGCTCTGTCCACCCGTGCGCTTCCACTAAATGAAGCTTAGATGGCGATCTAGACAGAAGATAGGTGAAGAGCTTAAGGCTAGCTGGAACAACAACTCTGACTGGGTGAAAGATGAGTGTGAGATGGCTACGAAGGGGTTTAGCTTTTATAGCCCGCGAAGGTCGTTAGGTCGGCCTATTGACCGACCTACCATATGACCCTCCACTAGTCGGCCAGGGAATATTCCAGGGAATATTCCCTTTACCATCGGGCCGGGGGCGCTGCCCCCGGACCCCCGCCAGGGGGGCCGCTGGCCCCCCTGGGACCCCCCAGCCAGGGGCCGCTTCCGCGGCCCCCGGACCCCACAATAGGGGCCCCTTTTAACTCCCTTACCACGCAACTCAATGCAATGTGCCTCGAGTTGCTACCAGCTTAACCACTCTGTCTAACCCAAAGATTAGACCCACAATGGTCACCTTTTTGCCATCCGGTCACATAGACCTCATCTGATATACAAGTCAGGACTCCACCAATGTCCGGGCTCACACTTGGCTTCTCCTCATAATGGGGGCCTTACAACTTTGAGCACCATGGATCATTGGTAGTACCTAATGAGGGTGGGGCATTGATCATATCTAACAGTACATTCGGATGTTTGTGGGCCCATGCTCTGTTAGTCTATAGGTGGTACAAAGTATTTTGTGACGTTTATTGACGATTTTTCACGCAAAGTATGGGCTTATCCCATTAAGCTTAAGTCAGATGTCTTGGCTGTATTTTAGAGATAGCTTGCATTGGTTGAGAATCAAACTAGGCATAGGCTGAAATGCCTTAGGACTGACAATGGGGGAGAATATGTGTCACGTGCCTTTGACCATCTATGTGATGAGAGGGGTATTAAGCGTCAGTTGATTGCCCCCTATACCCCACCCCAGAATGGTTTGGCTGAGTGGATAAATAGAACCATCCAGGAGTGTGTACGTAGTATGCTTAGCCATGCAAGCCTATGACAGAGCTTTTGGACTGAGACAGTCAGTACACTGTGCATATTATAAACAGATCACCCTCCAGTGGTTTAGTTTTTTAGGTTATAGAGGAGGTATGGACTGGGAAACCTCCGTCTTATGCGCATCTATGTGTCTTTGGATGTGAGGCATACTGCCATGTGTCCAAGGACAAGCGTAGTAAGTTGGATCCTAAGAGTGTCAAATGCATTTCTTTGGCTATGGAGATGCAGGTGAGATGAGTTACCGCCTATGAGATCCGTAGATGTGGAAAGCCCTCCACAGCCATGATGTAGTTTTTCATGAAGACAAGATGCATAGGTAGCCTGAGAAGATGGTAGAGATATGCACGGTTATATTCCAAGAGGAGCCACATGCTCCTGCACAACTAGTTGGACAGCCTACATCAATAGCAATTGGTACACATGGCCAGGGTGTTGGACAGGCAGTAAAGCCTATCGTAAGATGGTCTACTAGAGATAGACATCCACTTGATCGATTTGATACCTTGATGCATTATGTCTTGGTTACAGATGCAGGAGAGCCTCTCACTTATGATGAGGCTATGCACAGGGGTGAGAGTCACTCCTAGGAGAGGGCTATGTAGTCTGAGATAGACTCCTTTCATAAGAATATGACTTGGGATTTGGTTGCATTGCCTAAGGAAAAGAAGGTTCTGCCATGCAAGTGGGTGTACAAGATGAAAAGTATACCTGGACACCCGAAGTCAGCATACAAGGCTAGATTAGTAGCAAAGGGTTTTAAGCAAGAGCATGGTGTTGACTTTGATGAGGTCTTCTCTCCTATTGTTAAGATGACCACCCTATGCTTTGTCTTGGCTTTGGTTGTGCATCTTAACTTGGACTTGTACCGGATGGATGTCAAGATGGCTTTCTTATATGGACACTTGCATGATTGGATTTATATGGAGTAGCCTAAGGGCTTTGCAGAACGTGGTAGGGAGCACCTAGTGTGCAAGTTGAAGAAAAGTCTTTATGGCTTGAAGCAAGTATCTAGGGAGTGGTATCATAAGTTTGATGCCTTTATGCAATCACAGGGCTATAACAGGAGTGCTATGGATCCGTGTCTTTACACAAAGAAAGCCCGTGATGACTCATTGCTTATTTTGGTACTTTATGTGGATGATATGCTAATAGTAGGGATAGCTCATGATGAGTTGGATGCTCTTAAATATCACCTGAAGAAGAGCTTTGAGATGAAGGATTTTGGACAAGCCTCTCACATTATTGGTATGCACAGTAAGCACGACAAGCATCAGGGACTACTCTACCTCTCATAGAGGGAGTACATTCATAAAGTCCTTGAGTGTTTCCGCATACAAGACGTGAAGCCTTTTGGCTATCCATTACCTTCTTATGTGTAGGTTTCACAGGCTGATTGTTTGCAAATAGATAAGCAAAGAGACAAGATGGCCAAGATCCCTTATGCATCAATCGTGAGCTATTTGATGTATGCCATGATAGCCACTCATCCAAATATTGCCTTTGCAGTTGGTGTTGTGGCACGCTATATGGCTACACCTAGGAAGAAGCATTAGGATGCCGTGAAGGGTATCACAAGATACTTGAAGGGCACATCCAATATGTGTATTTTCCATGGCATCCAGGATACAGGAGTTGTAGGTACACAAACTCTGATTATGCAGGATATGCACATAGTAGAAAGTTCACTTATAAACTATGTATTCACCTATGCTAGAGGTGTTGTCTCTTGGATGTCCATGGTTCAGAAGTGTATGGCTCTATCTACCATTGAAGCTAAGTATGTTGCAGCCACTAAGGCCTACAAGGAGGCCATATGGTTAGGTCATTTGGTTCATGACCTTGGGATTGATGTTATATCTACACTACATTCAAATTCTTTGAGTGCTATTCAACTAGCCAAGAATATGATCTTCCATACGAAGACAAAATGCATTGAGGTGAGGTATCACTTCATGTGTGGGGTTGTGGAGGACACATTTGTTGACCTTGTCAAGATCTCCACAAACGAAAATCCTATAGATCTGCTCACGAAAAGCCTCACTACTGAGTGCTTTGCCTTCCTCAAGAGATTGATGGATGTTGAATGAGATAGCTTTTTTCCTCATCCTATTGTACATGTGTACATTGTATTTTCTTTTCTTTTTATTTGCACTTCTCACTGGGGCAAATTCACCTTTAAGTGGAAGGTTGTTGGGGGTAAATGTGCCTCTGCCTAGCCGCCCGTGTATTACTACACCGACAGTACATGCCACTACACACTATAGGTGGCGGGCGCATGTCACCGTCACTTTATTCTTTATTCTTTTAGTGATTGTTTGAATAAAGGAAGGCTCGATCACACATTATGACTGTTGGAGTTTCCATTTTGTATCTCTCTCTTTCTTGCTCTTGCTCTCCCGACATAGCTCTTCCAAGCAAGCTTCAATCCTTCTCACCTTTCATGAGGATAATGCCTAGATTTGGGTACCTAAATCCAAGGTGGCCAAGGGCCCTACTCAAACGTCACCCTCAAACTTGACCACACCAAGCCATGTGATAGAAAACGCCCCAATGCCACAAACGACTCAGGCTAGGAAGCCCATAAAGCCTCAAACGCATATGTCGGCAGAGACTAGATAAATCTATTGACCAAAGCCACAGTCTACTACTCACACACTGCCTTAACCTAGTCCTGCTCGTGTCCCTAAAACCTCACTAGCATCTAGTATCTCAACATCTGCATCACAAGCCAAGCCAAGTGCACGCATGACTCAACCGTGCCATCAAGAACAACCAAAGCCACAACCATCAACTACTGCTAAATTATCTAGTTCAATCAAACCCAACCACTTGCAGACCTTAGAAACTTAAAAATGAATATCAATTCTCACTTTGATTGTAGACTTCGCTGAAAATACGAGGGATGACTTGGTTTCCTGCCTTCGACATTTGAATGCCACATTTACCACACTTGCTAAAAACTATGATTGACTATACCTAGGTCTTTTGGAGGAGCCTTTAGCAAAACGGAGGTATGTATGCTGCCTTGCTCATGGAAGGAATCTAAATTCATATTTGTTAAGGCTTCCTAGGCAGCCAAGGAATTAATTGCCATCAAGATATCCCGAGAACACGCATGAAAAAAATGCTTCATTACGTCTTATGACAAGAGCACAGTCCTTGCCACCAACCAGGAAATGGAAGTGTTGAAACAGCTTGCTAACAACGACTTGTCTTTCTTGAGGAAATGGTATGCTCTCTAACTTCAATGGGAGCAATAGGCCTACCATTTTATGACTAATGATGAGCAACACTGTGCCATCAAAACCTTGGAGTATGACCCTACACGTGTAGCTCCAACCTCCTATAGGGTGTTGACCATCATTCGTAACTGACCCCTAGAATAGCACCTCCTAACCCACTCGTATTTAGATCGAATTCTAACTGAGGAGGAGTTACACATTTCCAGTCAAATCAACTCTGGTGACTTCCTCATGGATGTTCTCACCTATATCATTCAAGTAGGCATCCACCCTTTTGGCATGGACCACTATCTTAATCTAGAATACAATCCAAACTTCTATGCTTGGCTCATGCAAAAGTAAACCACCGCGAACATGCGAGCGTTGAATGCCCTTGACCTGTCAAACCTTAATCCTAGGAAGGATTCTTCTCAATGGGGAGGGGGTAAGGTGAATCAAACATGTAAGGTGAACGAAACTTGCATGGAAAAAAAAAGCCTCAATCAATGTCCAAAAGCGGAAAAGAGTGGATGAAAATCAACTTGTGACTGAGAAAAAGTGTCATAAATTTTTTCGGAATGAATGAACTGCTTCTCTTTTTGTACTTAAGCATTTTATTCTTTCCATAAAAGCATAATCAATTTCTACTTACCTTTCAGCAAGAAATTATCTCAAGGACACTAATGGTGAACCATGGTATCATGGCAAGAAAAAATGGCAACACAGTAGGATCAGGCCCATCGACTTCCATTCACGGAAGAAGAAAGGGAAAAGTACCGCATCTCCCTTGATAACCGTGCCTACAACTAGCTAAAGTTCAGAACTATCCACAAAATTGAAGAAGTCGTGGCCAAGGAGGAGGCTGCCAAAAGAGTTGTGGAACAGTGCAATCTTACTAAATATGTCAAGAAATTTGGGCAGGAGACCGATCACACATTGTGTAGAGTTCTTGAGAACCTACGATCCCAACAAAGAATGTGGCACCATGACAGTCAAAAGAGGAGAAGGAGCCAAGTAGGTACATGTCCAGTTGAGTAAAGCCTTGGTGGAGAAGGCACTAGGGCTAGAGCACAAAGTGGAAAGGAGGCCCAAAAGGGATGTCTATGTCATGTTGAACGTGAAAAAGGACCAGGTTTTGACCAATGATGGCATCCCGGATCCAAAAGTAAGGCTTTAGGCAAAAGTCGTTCACTCCCTGTTCTCTAGCCAAAGGTATAATTCGCTTATGCACAAAATCAATGTGCCCATGTTGGAAAGCCTAGCATCCCATTCATTAGATGAGGTTGTTTGGAATGGGTATGTGAGAAAGACGATCGACCAATCAGCCAAGGCACTAGCCCTAGGGAGCAAACCGCGGCTGGTGGGGAATCCCTAGCATCAAAGAGGCATGAGCTAAAAGAAAGAAACCATCATCAAAAGCCTCCTTCATTGGATATGGTGGTGTGATGTCTACTCTTATCCAAGAGGCAGCGAAAGAGGTGCAGAATGAAGAAGAAGAAGGAGTCGGACAGGTCACCTCCCCACCATGAATGAGAGCAATCTAGTGAAAGAACAATAAGTGACAAAGAGGAGGAAAAGGAAACACGATCTAGTCATGGAAGGACTAAGAAAGCAAAGAAAAAGATTGTATAGGTGAAGTAAGAAGAAGAAAGTAGGAAAAATGAGAAGGCAGACTTAGAAAAGGCTAAGAAAGAATCTAAGAAAGTAGAGGAAGAAAGAAAAAAGAAGGAAAAGGAGGAGTCAGGAGGTTAAAAGAAGAATCAAAGAGAACTGAACATGAGAGAAGGAGAAAGGCAGCTAAAAGAGAGGAAGAATTGAGAAGGAAGGAAGAAGAGGACATTGCACTAGCAACGCACATGTCAATAGAGCAGCAATGTAGACACGATGAGCTGGGTACCATGAGTCCGCCATGAGATAAAGGCCCAAGTTCCAGAGATCACGCCACCTCTATGAAAGAAGGCAAGGGCAAGGGCCTAATGGATCCCATCCCTACTCTCCTAATGCCCACCACCCCCCTACAACCACGACCACCCAATGCTCCATGCCTAAAATCTATGCCAGCTTGGCGTGGGTGCAATCCTTGGTGAATAAGGAAATGGCCAAGAGGTAGGTGAGGGAACTCCCAAGGCAGGAACCAAGAGATCAGTAGCAGCAGATGCCGAGTCAAGATAGGACCCTAAGAGGAAGAGGGTGGAGACCTCCACAACCTCCATTCCCACAATGATGACACCACTTGCAAACTATGATGAGTACATCCAAGAGCTTCTCTCGTAATTAGAGAAAGCAAAGGAGGATAAGAAGGTAGCTGTGGTGGTTGAGTTGGAAGCCCAAAAGGAGTCTATGAAGACCCACCAAGTAGCTATGTGCCAAAATGAAATACATGAGCTAAAGGTAAAGCTTGGAGCTAAGAATGACAAAGAAGGAAAGTGAAAAGCAAGGCTGGCTGAAGAGAAATAGAATGTCATGAGGAGGCAATAATGTATCGATGAGTTGGCAAAGTTGTATGAAGAGCTACAATAAGAAATGACGAATGTCCAGGATGCCACAAAGATGTTAGAAGCAGCACGAGAGGAAAAGGCTTGGGATAGGAGGAGCAAAAGACATTGTGGAGAGAGATTGAAGATCAAGAGCAAAGGCTGATGGTCCTTGCTCAAAGGCAAGGGGAGAGTCTTGAACAAATGAAAAGAAGAGTAGAAGATTGGGCTAATCATAATCAAAGAAGAGTCAAGGACTTGGCACATCATCTAGCCATGCAGAAGGAGATAAAGTGTTAGCACAGAGTAAGGCAAAGGCTCCTCAAGTGAGCCTAGAGACCCAACAATGTGCCTTCCTTAACACAATCCTAGATATCACTCAAATAGAAGAAGGAAAGGCCATTGAACCATTGAAGAAGTTGGGTATTTCTCGTATGGCTCTAAGAGCAGGATTACATATATTAGCGCAACCAATGGGTATCAGCCTCAGCCTCGAAGAATAGAGTAATCATCTACTAAGTGCAGGCTTGACCCCACAAGAACAGGATGCCCTAGGGTTCATTGAGGAAGTACAATAGGAGAACAGACAAGAGGAAGAGGTAGGAACAAGTTTGAGATGGGACCTCAAGAGGAAGAACTTGTCCCACTTCCCCCTTCCGCTTGACCAAAAGAGCAACATCAAGTGGACACCTCTGTAGAAAGGAAAGCTACACTTAGAAGGAAGAGAGAATAGATGGTAGAGCAGGCATACAAGAGGTTAAATGCTCAACCAGCAATAGTGCCAACAGTACCTATCCCACCAAGCCAAGATGACATCCCAACAAGCTTTAATGCTGGACTCATAATATGGGAGCAATAAGAGACTGCTTGTAAGCCCTTCGACTTTAATTTTCAATTTCCTTCCAACTTGTGCAGAGTACTGCTAGTCAAGGTGGTGGAAGAGGTTGTTAATGTCAGAAGCAAGCTCGGAGACAAATGGATATTTGAGAGGGCACATAACCCTACCTTATGGGGGATAGAGGACCCAGATTTTTGGCAAAACAATTTTTTTAAAGTACCTAGAGCAGTAAAGGGCTATGAATACCAACCAATGTGGAGAAGGCACATTTTTTATGTAAATATAGATGTCTAGATGACATTTTGTAACACCCTACCCTTTGAAAGGAATAATCCGAGTTTCATGCCATATTCAAGAAGGGTAGGAGTGGATTTTAATTAAAGCATCCATAGTAGATATGACTTTTCATGGGTCTATAATGCGAATGCTACTAAACCCGAAGAAGCCCTAGTCTTCATGGTAGAGGACCTATATGACTCGATAGTCCACTTCATCTAGATGAAATCTCTTCTTGCCCCGATCCGGCTTTCATCACCACGTGTAAGTATCTTAGGTTTCTTAGGATACTACTAAGACAGGATCCAACACCACAAGAGCACTGCCTCCCAGTCCTCTTTTTTTATCCCAAGGGCATAGACAATTGCGCTATGGCTAGATTAATTATGCGAGCTGCTCTACTTCCCTCATTTTGCCTAGCCCTCCTAGGATATATGAATGATAGCGGCTTCACCTTGCAATCATCCATTTCTTTCCACCACCACTCTCCAAGTATGTCTGAACCTCAAGGGGTACATGTAGAGTTATAAATTCCTTGAAAAATCTCTTAAGCCCCCAAAACCACCCTCTCGTGACTCGGATGACAAAGACTAGCTTCTCGTCATGTTTATGTAATTTTTTTTGAAAAGAAACAAAAAAGCAAAGGAAAAAGAAAAGAAAAGAGAAGGAAATCACAAGAAAAAGCAACCAAATCACCTAACTACACGTAGACCACAACCACTGTACCTAGGGATTCTCAAGTTAGGAACGTCCGGTGGCTTCAATCGACTGGCTCCATCCCTAATCCCCTAGCCTATTTTGATTCCCCACTTCACGCTTAGGGCACCTCAAGTGCAAGATTTCCAGATTTGTCTCCCTAAGCCGCACACCACACCTACAACGATGCACAAACTAGGTCCTCAAGTGTAGGACAATACTGAAGGCTTGACCCAACTCCCAGTTCCACTGGCACCTGCACCATACACTACACGAAGAGGTAGATACACCCCTTAGAAAGTGCACAACTTTGTCTTGCAGGTTAAGATCGTGTCGTATCGACCTCGGAGGGCATGAGGAGGGATCCGACCAACACCATCTTCAATTTCAAGGACAGATCCATCCATCCACTATTCTCCAAGAAGGATATATCCAACACCTACACCCACCCCACTTTCTAGCTACCACCCATCAATGCCATGGGACTGGAAGCAATGAGCTGGGAGGTGGGTAATGTTAACCTCAACACAAGAAAAGGTGGAAAAGTGCAAGTCGGGAGCTGAAAGAGGTGGCCCTGAAGGAAATTGGACACAAAGGAAGAAACAGGAAGGGAAATGGCCGAAAGCGCAAGGGTGGCCTCAAAAGCTAAGTCAAATGCAAAAGTGCATTTTTAAATGCCGTCCCTAAAACTTTTGTAAAAGAGACCACTGGATCCCTCCTATGCAAATTGTAAGGGTAGACGGGCATTAGAAAGGAAGCTAGGAAGATAGGAAGACAATAGGAAAGAGAGCCTAGGCCACAGCTGGCCATGTAAAAAAGGGGATGACCACCCAAAGGGATAAGGGTTTTGTATATAAACTCAAAAAGTAAATGAGAAGCTCATTCTTTGGTGTGTGGCTAAAGTGATCTCTTCTTCTTCCCTTCTTCTCTCCTTCTTACTTGCTTGTGTGTGCTTGAGAGAGGGAGTGTGAGAGTGTGAGGGAGTGAGTGTGTGAGGGTGAGGGATCGTGGAGAAGAAGCTCTCCATTATCTCCTCTCTTCTCCTTTTTTAACCCCAACACGAAGAAAGAAAAAGGAAATAAAATAGACGTAGGGTAAAGGCGGAAAAAAGGTAGCCTGACTAAAGAAAGAAGATGAGAAAAGGCCAAAAACGCAGTGGCAACCTTAAAAAGTCCAAGGCAAATGCAAAAGGGAAAAATGTGCATTTTAAAATACAAAGACGCACCCTGAAATCTTGTAAAAGAGTTCCAGGCGGTGGAAAATCCAGAAAGCTAAAACAGAAGACAAAGACAAAGGCCAAGGCAAAGAGAAACGGAAGACAAAGGCGCACAAAGAAAAGCACAAGTCAAAACTTTTGTAAAAGAGCACAAGCACATCATGGTTTAATTCAAGGAGCATCGGGCTCTCACCCATGCAATTTGTAAATATAGACGGGTGGTGGAAAGGAAGCAGGAAGGTAGAAGGACAACGGGAAAAAGGGCCTAGGCTATGACCGACCATGTAAAAAAGGGAAAAAGGGGATGACTGGCCAAAAGGGATTTAGGGTTTTGTATATAAAGTTGAAAAGTGAATGAGAAGCTCATTCTTGTGTGTGGCAAAAAGTGGCTCTCCTCTTCTTATTCTTGCTTACTTGAGCTTGTGCTTGAGAGAGGGAGTGTGAGAGTGTGAGGGAGTGAGTGTGTGAGGGTAAGGGACCGTGGGTGGACAAGCTCTCCATCTTCTCCTCTCTCTTTCTCTTCTCATTCTCTTGCTCGCGGTGATGAAGCTTGGAGCATGGAGCTTGAGGATGGAGCGTGCTTGAAGCTCGCACTTGGATCGTGGAGCTACCGGAGTGTGCGGGAGAGGAGGTAACTCAAATGGCATGGAGGTAAGCTCACTACACCCGTAGATATGGATGGCGTGTCGGCTATGTGAGAGGTAGCCATTAGTACTCGCTTAGAACGCTTGAACAATAAGTGATCGTGGGTCTTGGCGGTTGAGCGAAAGCTCCCACATATTGGTTCCATTGCCGGGACCAACGGATTCAAGCTTTAAGCACTTGCACGCTTCGAATCGAGCATTGAAGTAGGGCCTTCCCCGAATCGATGCGATAGATCGGAAGCGAGGGAGTTTGAAGAGGTATTCGATCTCCTTAGTGAGTAGGTTTTTGTTGTTTTGGACTCGAGAAAGCATGATGGAGTAGCATAGGTATTTTTCTTATCATTTTTTCTGCATTTAGGAAGGATACGAGCAAAACTTGAAGCAAACAGTAGGGTTTTCTGCTGTTGTATAACAGGCTGAAACAGGGAAAAGAAGGGTAAGAAACGAAATTCTGGGTTAAATGCTTGTAAGGGAGGCAATGTTGAGGTGAGTGCAGGCCTAGACAGGGTGATAAGGGGCCAAGAGTGGCAAGAAAGGCCACATTGTGCATTGCAGGGTTTCTGGAGAGCAGGAGAGAAGAAGAAAGCTTTGTGAGTGGATCCACTTCAATCTTGTCATCCGAGAGATATTTGCCCAGCCTAGGTAATTCTACACCTTCCCCTACATGAGTAGGTTGGATCTGGAGCTGCTTGACTAGGGGAAATGACTCCAATGCTCAGCACAGTGAATTTTGTAGAGTCCGACAAAAAAACATGCCGTGCTCGGCGTGTCCGAGTGACGGTGATTCTGGGCCGAGTCCCAGAATCGGCCCTCAGACCACTTGACTCGGCCTCAGCTACTTGGTCCTCAGAGCATTCGGCCCATTACCACTCGGACACCCACTACTCGGCCCGTCTGAATTGAGCATTCAAACTAACTTTGAAATTAGGCCCTCGGCCCACTCGGCCCTCGGACATCCAGACTTGGACTGGCCGAATTTGACATTCGGACCAGTTACATTCGGCCCCTTCTACTCGGCCCTCGGATGGTCCGAATCAGGCATTCGGCCCCTGTAATTCAGACCAGTTGGGCCGAATTTAGATTTTCTCAAATTTTAACCTGAAGACAGTGAGATTGACCAAGAGACCACATAGAGCCGAAACCATATCATAGATCGATCACTGGGTTGAACCTTAGAGCAAGTAGTCCAAAATTTGGCTATAAATTGTCTCTCAAATCACGTATGGCATTTACCGTAACGGCCCTGTGCGCCAGAGGGGGGGCTGCTCTGTCGGACCCCCGCAGAGGGGGCTCTGCCACCTTCGCACCTTCCCCAAGTAGGTTGAAGAGAAAACGTGCACCGTGACAGGTCCTCCAAATTAGACCCTAGTGTAATAATGGCTCTACACAAACATGGATTCTCACTCACAAAAGGGCAACCAAAAGCCCATACCCAAAAACCGAGAGAAACAGAGATCCTAGAGCCTCAATGGGCCAACCTAGCCAACAAGGGTAAGAAGGCCACACTACAAAAACACATACGTGTTGCATTCGGACTGCATCTAGTCAAAGCTGAAAGCAACAACATCAAGCTACAATGGCGAGAATGACTAGATATGACAGTCCTGATAATAGATGCTCCTTGAATAGCACTGCATAAACGAGCCAAGACATCAGCGGAGAATCCACATCTGGTCGTGCAGTTGGGGACTCAAGGGCATTTGTCGGAAGGCTTAAATTTACAAGCCAAGACCCGGAAGATGAAGACATGGTACCACATGCTTATCTTAGGGTCAAACTCACTGCAAAAAGAGAGCATACTATCGATGCTCTAATTGATGAAGGAGCAGATTTTAATGTCTTGACCTATGAGGCATGGACCCTACTGTTGAGATATCGAGCTCCACTCGTGATATGCCAGGGTGACCGTTGTGCATTTATGTCACCGACTTGTCAGTTGCAGATGCGGTTGGTACACCGCCCATGAATAATAGCTAGATGACAACTATCCTTATCTACTCTAGTTCGTGGCTCAGTTAGTATGCCACCTTAGTTAGTTGAGTTTGGTTTGAGACCCATATATAGGGTTCTTCTATTTCTTTGTATGTGACTTCTTTTTGGCTTACACAACTAAGAAGAGGAAAACTGTTTTCAACCTCCACCCTTGTGTGTATTCCCCCATTGTGCAAGCAAGAAAGCTACAAGTGAAACTCCTTCCTTCTCTCCCACAATCTTGACATGGTATCAGAGCCTTGTTCGTGGTAAGGAGCTCAAGAAAGCAAGCCAAGCTCACGGTGTTCTGGTAAGAGGAGCAGTGTTGCTTTCATTTTCTGTTTTGGGAGCAGATCTCTGCAGGTAGCACAGCCGAAAATTACAAGAGTGCATTGTCTCAGGTTGAGACGCCCTTCGTGGTGAAGCAAGAGGGCAGTATATGCTACGGGCTAGGGCTTTAGCCCTTGGCGACCCTGTTTTTTTTATTTGAGGCCATTTCGGGGCCTATTTTGGAGGCGGAAGTTTTCTGCACGCACTCAGGAAAAGGCCCAGTTTTATGCTGTGCAGCCACTGTTCTACAGGTCGATGAAAAGTTACTGTAGAAATTGCATCGTATGCCTGTGCGCAGAGACATTGGGAGTTACAGAATCATCCTTGTTGCCTATTGATGCAAAATCGTCACTAGGAAGTGACTGTGTGGTTAAATACCACTTTCGTCAGTTTTGCAGATTTGCCCTTGTGAGGCTGAAGCTGTGTTCTCTGCAGTGACAGAATTTTTTGCAGTATTCTGTAATGGCGTCTGATTCTCTTTCATAGATTGTAACTGAAAAGCTTCACAAGAACAACTTCCAAGCATGGAAGTTTAGAATGACGAATTTCCTTATGGGAAAAGAATATTGGGAATTTGTTGCAGGAAATGAAGAAAAACCAGTTCTTCCTGATATTCCCAATCAACAGCAAATGCAGGCATTCAAAGCATGGCATGAGAGAGCTAGGAAAGTTATGTACTGGCTGTCTATCAGTATTTTAGACTCTATGATTGTGCATATTCAGGATGCAAGTACGCCAAAGGAGGCATGGGATACTTTGTCAAAAATGTATAGCATAAATACGCAAGCCAGGAAAATGCAGCTCAAGCAAGAGTTGCATAATGTGCAAAGAGAAAGTATGAGCATCAATGACTACCACATGAAGGTGAAGAAGATTGCAGATGCACTTGCTTCCATTGGGTCGCCAGTGGAAGATGATGATTTAGTTTTTGTGACCTTGAATGGTCTAGGAAAGGATTATGCACAGTTTCGAACATCCATTTCAGTTCGTGAAAGATTTCCTGATTTTGAGGAGTTGATTGCTCTTCTAATTTCTGAGGAGCAAAGAAATGGTGGTGCATCTTCTTCAGGAGGAACTTCAAAAGAAATTGTCTTCTACTCAAATGCTGGAAGAGGTAGAGGCAGAGGTAGAGGAGGCCGATTTGGAACCGTGGTAGAAATCAGAATATGCAGCAAACTCAAGAAAACCAGTCCTATGGAGGAGGACGTGGTAACTCTAGAGGCAGGGAGAGCCAAAGAGGTCGTGGTGGATGGCAAAGAGGCCAAAATGCAAATAGTAATGTTGAATGCTACTACTGTGGTAAAATGGGTCATATGGCTAAAGACTGCTATAAAAAGCAGAATGACATCATGAATGGAAAATTATAACAAGGGAATTATGCATCTTCTAGTAGACAGGGTGATGACAGAAATGAGCATTTGTTTATGGTGCAGCACATGAATAATTCTATGACAAGTGCAGAAGAAAGCAACGATGTATGGTATGTTGACTCAGGTGCATCAAACCACATGACAGGTCATGCAGAATGGATGGAGGATGCAAGGAAAATGGAAAAACTAGGATTTGTGGAGACTGGTGACGATACTGCACATCCTATTGTGCAGATTGGAAAAATTCATTTGTCTATGCAAGATGGGAAAAAGAAATACCTGTCTGATGTATTTCATGTCCCGAATATCACCAAGAATCTGGTTTCTGTTGGTCAAATGGTTGAGCAGGGCTTGCATGTCAGATTTAATCCTCATGAATGCTTTGTTGAGGATATGAAAAATAAAGGTCGCTTGATAGCAAAAGGAAAGAAGAAGGGCAGAATGTTTACATTGGATGCAGACATGTCTGAATTGAGTGCAGCAATGTTTGCACATGGGACCGGTGTAGTTGCAGATATTGATATCTGGCATAAACACATTAGTCATGTTAATGTACAGCGACTTAAATCAATGCATGCCTAAAATATTGTTGCAGGATCGCCTAAATTCAAGGTTGCAGAAATGCATAAGGTATGTGAAGCCTGCCAATTTGGAAAACAATCAAGGAAACCATTTTCTAGACATGTTCAAGAGAGTGAGAAGCCATTGGAATTAATCCACTCTGATGTGTGGACTACTAAAGCTGCATCTCTTGGAGGCTGTCATTATTTTGTCACTTTTATTGATGACTATAGCAGAAAAGTTTGGGTGTATTTTATGAAAAAGAAAAGTGAAGTTTTTGGGTATTTCAAAACTCTTAAGGCTATGGTTGAAAAAGAAACAGGCCTGCAAATAAAATGCCTAAGGTCAGATGGAGAGGGAGAGTACCTCTCAAATGAGTTTGCAAGGTTCTTGCAGAAGCATGGCATAAAGCAGCAATATTCATGTAGTCATACCCCACAACAAAATGGAATTGCAGAAAGGAAAAACAGGCATATTGGAGAGGTATCTCGTGCCATGCTCAATGAAAAAGACCTGCCAGATTTTTACTGGGCTGAGGCAGTTGCTACAATAGTCTACATAATGAACAGGACTCCCACTACAGTAATACATGCCATGACTCCAGAGGAGAGGTATACGAGTAGGAAACCAGATATTTCTCATTTGAAAATTTTTTGTTGCATTGCCTATGTTCATGTGCCAAATGAGTTGAGATCCAAGTTGGCTCCAAAAGCTGAGAAGTGCATCTTTATTGGTTACTCTCTGTAGCAGAAAGGGTATAGATGCTATAACCCTTCTACTCGTAAGTTTACAGTGAGCAGGCATATCACTGCCAGGACCCAGAAATGTAGATGCAACCTCAATAGGGAAAAAGAGCTGATGAGAAGAAGGAGTGTTTTTTATGAGATGAGTAGCTGGTATGTGATTGATGATGTAGATGCACAAAATGGTAATGCTGCACAGAATTCACAGCAGCAGTCACAAAATATTAGTGGACCTGGAGTGTCCTCTAGCAGTGGTTCATATTCTTCGCCATGGACAGGCAGGTTGAGATCAGGAGAATCTCCTCAAAACAATGCAGATAGTGGTATGCAGGTTTCACGAAAAGGAAAAGAGAAGGTAGATCATCCCATGTTTGATGTGAATGCAGATCACTCTTATGTGGATGGTGAATCCAGTGGCTTAGAACAGAGTATTGATGATGAGTTGGGTATTCCTTCTATTGTTACACCTGGAGTAAGGAAGACCAGGGATGTTTTGAGAGCACCTGGGAGTGAACCTACTTTGCGCAGGTCTACCAAAGCTAGGTATCCTATGGATAGGCTGAAATATGATGGATTTACAGCCATTCACTATACATATATGGTCAAAGTGATACAGGAACCAGAACCAACTTCTTTTGAGCAAGCCATGGGAAAAGAAAAATAGGAGAAACCCATGGATGAAGAAATGGATGCCTTGGAAGCAAATGCTACATGGGAGTTAGTACCTTTGCCTAAAGGTAAGAATGCAATTGGCTGTAAGTGGATTTATAAGGTGAAGCACAATGCAGATGGTTCTGTGAACAGATACAAGGCAAGATTAGTAGTCAAGGGGTATGCACAAACATATGGCATTGACTATGAAGAAACATTCAGTCCGGTTGCAAGGATGGCAACCGTAAGAGCAGTCATTGCTATGGCTGCATCAAAGGGATGGTCTTTACATCATATGGATGTAAAGAATGTCTTCTTGCATGGTGATTTGCAAAAAGAGGTCTATATGGAGCAGCCACTAGGTTATGTGCATGCTGTTCATCCTGAGTTTGTTTGCAGGTTGAAGAAAGCCTTGTATGGCTTGAAGCAAGCACCTAGAGCATGGTCTGACAAGATAGGATAGTATCTTGTCACTATTGGCTTTCAGATTTCCAAGGCAGATTTCTCACTTTATGTGAGAAAAACAGAGAAAGGTATTATGCTACTTGTCATTTATGTTGATGATTTGATTATGACAGGTGACAGTGATGAAGATATCCTTCATGTGAAAATGCTATTGAAGCAAAAGTTTGAGATGAAGAATTTGGGAGAGCTGCGTTATTTCTTGGGCATTGAGGTGATTAGATCACCAAGTGGGATACAGCTCTTGCAAAGGCAGTATGGATTGGACATGCTGTCCAAATATGGGATGACAGGCTATAAGCCTATTTCAGTTCCTTTGGAGCAGAATGTGAAGCTGAGCGCAGATGCAGGTGAGCTTCTGGAAGACCCTACTATGTACAGACGCATAGTAGGAAGCTTGATTTATATGACTATTACCAGGCCAGATTTGAGCTATGTTGTTGGATTGGTAAGTCAGTTTATGCAGGCTCCAAGGAAACCGCATTTGGATGCGGCTAGACACATACTCAAGTATGTGAAGTCCACATTCCAGTATGGATTATTTTATGAGACTGGGGTTCAGATACAATTGCATGGATACACTGATGCTGATTGGGCTGGTAGCATTTCTGATAGACGATCTACCAGTGGATATGTGTTCTCTTTTGGGAGTGCTGCAGTCACTTGGAGCAGCAAGAAACAACCTACAGTTGCTTTATCCAGCACAGAGATTGAGTACAAGGGTGCAGCAATGGCTGTATTTGAGGTAGCTTGGTTGCATAAGCTACTTTATGATATGCATCAGCCTACAGATGGGCCATTTGTCATTTATTGTGACAACATGAGTAGTATACACTTGGCAAATAACCCAGTCTATCATGCTAGAACAAAGCACATTGAGGTGCATTATCACTATGTGCAGGAGAGGGTTTTACTGGGTCTTATTGATCTAGTTTATGTCAGTACAGAGGATCAGGTAGCTGACATATTCACGAAGGCATTGGGCGCAGAGAAGCTGAGCAAGTTCAGAGATCTGCTTGGTGTGCAGGAATTGGGATTGAGCTCAAGGGGGAGTGTTGAGATATCGAGCTCCACTCGTGATATGCCAGGGTGACCGTTGTGCATTTATGTCACCGACTTGTCAATTGCAAATGCGGTTGGTACACCGCCTATGAATAATAGCTAGATGCTCCTTGAATAGCACTGCACAAACGAGCCAAGACATCAGCGGAGAATCCACATCTGGTCGTGTAGTTGGGGACTCAAGGGAATTTGTCAGAAGGCTTAAATTTACAAGCCAAGACCCGGAAGATGAAGACATGGTACCACATGCTTATCTTAGGGTCAAACTCACCGCGAAAAGAGAGAATACTATCGATGCTCTAATTGATGAAGGAGCAGATTTTAATGTCTTGACCTATGAGGCATGGACCCTACTGTTGAGATATCGAGCTCCACTCGTGATATGCCAGGGTGACCGTTGTGCATTTATGTCACCGACTTGTCAGTTGCAGATGCGGTTGGTACACCGCCCATGAATAATAGCTAGATGACAACTATCCTTATCTACTCTAGTTCGTGGCTCAGTTAGTATGCCACCTTAGTTAGTTGAGTTTGGTTTGAGACGCATATATAGGGTTCTTCTATTTCTTTATATGTGACTTCTTTTTGGCTTACACAACTAAGAAGAGGAAAACTGTTTTCAGCCTCCACCCTTGTGTGTATTCCCCCATTGTGCAAGCAAGAAAGCTACAAGTGAAACTCCTTCCTTCTCTCCCACAATCTTGACACCTACTAGGCCAACCAGAGCTGACACCGACTAATGCAACTCTTAGCCCTTATGGGGGACCTCCACAAGCACTCGTAGGGAAGTGCAATATCCTTGCAAAAATTGAAACTGAAAGCTTGCCCATCTTATTTCATGTTCCTCCAAATAGTGCTAAATATGGTAAGGAAACCCTCCTAGGAAGACCCTTCAAAAGGGTGACCAAATGTGAGGCTGACTATATAGCACAGAGGATACACCTGACACTACCAGGTGTGAGGATAGTCACAACCTTTAGCAAGTGTGACCTCATCAAACCTCGAGGGAAGGGCAAGGAGCATTCTGACATACCAAGCAAGCCTAGTAATGAGAGCAAGGAGTTGTTGAAAGAGTTGATACAAGCACAGGTTGAATGGAGAGAACCAGTGAGTGAGGCCATACTTGAAACAAAAAGGCTAGGAGACAAGGCCAAGGATAGGGTTTGGACTTACAAATATCGTAGAAGACCACAAAAGAAGCCCAAGCCTTATAGACAAAGGCATCGATGGAGAGCTAGCACAACGCCACAATGGATATCCAAAGCATTGCTTCGTGCTCAAGGGTATTATGCAGGCAGCCGATGGATTTGGGTACCAAAACCCCCTGTTAAACCACCTCTGTCAGAAGCCCAACTTATATCAAAAGCAAACAGGCGTAGGAGGAAACCTAAATGAAAATCCAAGTCTCGAACCAAAAATATTAGAGTGATTGAGCCCCTCACGATTGAAATCAAGAAACCAAACATGACCTATCAAAAATTAGATCCTCAGCCTAGCGTGCTTAGCAAGCAGATATCAAAGGTAACTGTCAAGCATGCACAAGGTCCACTAGTGCCCAAGGAGCCTTTGACTCCCCAAGAGGATAATGAGCACCACAGGCACAACATTGCTCATGATAAGGCTGATTGCTCAACAAAGCTAATGTCAAAATCATCTAACAATCATGAGCAAATTCTCCAGTTAGTGCCAAGTCCACGTGGGAGTCCCAAATCTCCTACATCCTCTTCACCTAATGGACACGGAAAGCACGACAATAGCAGCCTCGTGCCACTGCGCAACCTGCATGTTAACCCTCAAACGAACGAAGGTGGAAAAACCGGAAAAGCTAAAGCAGAAGACAAAGACAAAGGCCAAGGCAAAGAGAAACGGAAGACAAAGACGCACAAGGAGAAGAGTCCTAAATAAGGGAGAAAGGCGCACAAGGAAAAGCGCAAGTCAAAACTTTTGTAAAAGAGTGCAAGCGCATCATGGTTTAATTCAAGGAGCGCCGGGCTCTCACCCATGCAATTTGTAAATGTAGACGGGCGGTGGAAAGGAAACTAGGAAGATAGAAGGACAATGGGAAAAAGGGCATAGGCTATGGCCGGCCATGTAAAAAAGGGGAAAAGGGGATGACCGCCCAAAAGGGATTTAGGATTTTGTATATAAAGTTAAAAAGTGAATGAGAAGCTCATTCTTGTGTGTGGCCAAAAGTAGCTCTCTTCTTCTTCTTCTTCTTCTTCTTCTTCTTGCTTGCTTGAGCTTGTGCTTGAGAGAGGGAGTGTGAGAGTGTGAGGGAGTGAGTGTGTGAGGGTGAGGAACCGTGGGGTGGAGAAGCTCTCAATCTTCTCCTCTCTTCTTCTCTTCTTTTCTCTTCTCTTGTCTTGCTCGTGGCAATGGAGCTTGGGGTGTGGAGCTTGAGGATGGAGCTTGCTTAAAGCTTGCAATTGGATCGTGGAGCTACCGGAGTGCGCGGGAGAGGAGGTAACTCAATCAGTATGAAGGTAAGCTCACCACACCCGTAGGTATGGATGGCGCGTCAGCTATATGAGAGGTAGCCATTAGTGCTCGGCTTGGAACGCTTGAAACAATAAGCAATCCATGGGTCTTGGCGGTTGAGTGAAAGCTCCCACACTGCACAAGTGAATGCACAAAGGGCAACAAAAGACACGACCACTTCTAATCTGCCTAGAGACCTGACGCAGCAATCCACCGAGAGTAGCCAGCCCACTAGACTAGCCGCTACTACTTCTAATCAGGGATCACAGCAGTCACAACACTTGGTTGTGACAATGCCCCTTGCAGACTGTATCCTTAGCAGTTTACCTGTGAAGGAGGTGTCACAACCAACTTCCTTGACAACTCCAACACTTCCAAAGTACCTAAAGCCTAGGCTGGAGGAGTTAAACACATGGGAATTGGCTGAAGAGCTAGACTCTTCCAAAAGGGAGACAGTTGTACCCTCACAACCTGGCGAGGCTAATCAGTAAGCCACGGTTATGTCCCATGAGGACACTCTAGAGAAAGGAAATGCCAAGGCCCAACCAAGCACAACAACAGTTGACCTAGTCCAGGGTCCTGAATTGTTGGGAGATGCACCTTCACTGACCAAGAAAAAGAGGAGAAAATAGCGAAAACAACAACAGTTGCAGGTGGTTGTGGACCCCAAGAACATTGAGACAAAGAGCGTTGGAGAGCTGATGAATAAAGCATCGAGTCCATCCACCAATGAACCCATGGATGCCTCTCCTAATAGTGGTGAAACCTCAAACACATCCGTGTGCTCTGAAAAATCAAAGCAGTCGTTACCATCAATGGCTACTTGCAACACTCAACCCACGGACAATAGAACTTGCATTGACCAATCAAGAGTGGATATAACGCTGTCACAACAGGGTGACAAACCTATACCGGTCACATCCAAAGAAAACCATGACGCAATAACGAAGCCTCTGGAAAAACATGGAAACCCCAAGAGCATAAGAAATCCTAGCATTGGCCAAACTTGCGTGTCTAGGCCTGAGCCCTCAGCTACGCTAAAGCCCAGGTAAACCCCTAGAACCTTGCATGAAATAGCAACCGAGCAAGCCCTTGTTGAACATAGAAGTGTCACAGAGTGCTTGATTGAGTTGGATGCTAAGCTCAAAGTGTTCGCACGTGTCTATGTCCTAGCAGACATGCGCGCATTCCCTAAAGAGCAGCTCGAAGAATACTTGCCATTTTCCTTATCATGGGAAGAGCAAGAACATCTTGACGAGCACTATAACAGGCTCCTGTAAGAATGCATGCGCCTCATCTCTGGCAAGGAATCTGACAAACTGTGCTTAATTGTCACATTCAATGATGCGCTTGGCCAAATCTCTTAGAGATAGAGCAACTAAAGCGACTATCAGAGGGCCAAGTCAATTTGAACAGCGTTGGTGTGAAAACCGTGTTGCAATGGCGGAACTAGAAGCCCAGATCATGACATTCTCAGAGGAGCGATTGGGCCAAATGGCGGTCTCAAAGAGACCCAACCTATGTGGAACCAACTTTCCTTCGAGTGTGCTGACTGCCATTCAGGGTACGGACTTAGCTGAACCTAGCCAAGAAAACCCTCTATGTGACAAGGTTCTCACTGAGGAGGAGTTACATGTTGACAGTAGACTCGGACAAGGTTCCATGCTACTCGATGTTGCAAAATATCTATCGATATTGAGTAAGCTGCCACGAGTACTAGATGCGTGTGCCATGCTCCAATACAATCCAGAGTTCTATAATTGGTTTTTATCCTCATGAAGCGACATGGATTCATGGATAGGTATATAAATAAACAATGACTTTTTGTGACCCTGTATAGACACTATCAACACATACAAGTAATAATAGTCAAGTGCAGGCAGAAGAGTTAGGATCAACAGGCTAAGCTCTTCAAGTCCTCCTCTCACCACACATTTAGAAGTAGTGTGACCATTTCCGCCTCCACATGGATGGCATGCAACCCTCATCACCACCATAGGAAGCTCTGGCCAATATCTTTGAAGGTGGGGACAGGGTACCATCCCTTCCTATACACCTTTCCTCTTTATGGTCTATCCCTCCGGGGATGAGCCCTGGCCCGCTCCCTGACAACTGGTCCATGCAACTTAGCATAAGCCAGGATCTACTAATGACTGGAGGCCAAATGAACATCATCATGGGGGCCTTCCCTCTACAACGAACACTGCATGCCTCACCCCTCCCCTTATTGTCATATGCGCTTGATAACCCACACTATAATCCTTTCCATGCGAACGGTTTTATCCCGTATTAAAGCCTAACCCTTGGTTTGCATCTTGCAAGTCCCCCTACAAAAAAACATGGAGAACCTACAGCAGTTGGCTTGCAAAGATGCCCTCCGCGGACGATGAGAACATGCAGCACACGCCCCTCCGCTGGTGCGCTATGTGCCCACCCTCAAAAGGTATGCAAAGAAACGAGGTCCTAAGACACTGCCCCGGATGAAGGTCGAAGAATCCCTGGGCCAGGGGAGTCGAAGCTCAAGGAAGCACACAAGATATGGCAACACCAATGGCACAAATCCCCAGCGGATACTCGGGCACCAGGTGCTCAAAGGCAGAAAGGGCAGCCCGGGACAGGGAAGAATTCAACAAATTGTTCAACAGCATTTTGGAAACGGTGGCGGCCCGAGATTACACCATTCATGTCCCTGCTGACATGTTTCCTGCCGAGCCTCACGAGAGCCCCGCACCAGCAGAGCCTCACCGGACCACCCGAACTCACCCCGCCTTGTGCAAATCGACTAGCCCCTATGATGAACAAGCAACTTGACAAGTCATCACGCCATAACTTTTTGTCTTTTGATGATTGAAGGGGCAAACTCCCCACTTGTACACACTTCCCTTACCTATCGTTAATGTATGCCACGTCTTTAACAAGCAATGGAATAGACATTGCAATTAGCATCATAGCATTTTGAAAAGTTATGTCTTAACATGATTGCATTTGTTCAATGTACTTGACGCAAGCAAGCATATACTCTCATGAAGTGACAAGTGGATGCAAGATGACACAGGTCTTTGTGTAAACATGTTCAACGCCCAGGTCACCGCAAGACCACCAACCGCACAAAGAACCGCAACAAAGCCACGCTGCCGAACACGCAAAATCACCTTGGCGAGTGCCCACATCGCACCAACCAAAGCATAGCCATGGGCTAGACTCTCTTCATGGGTCAAGGCTCTATAGTGAGCTCACGACGATTGTTACCTCAATCGTACCAACATCGCAACCACAGCTTCTCTAACAGCGGGGCTAGGGCACAATCATCACTGTCATGTCCATTTCCTGAGCCCTCGAAGCTTGACATTTCCCATAGCCTCAACGTATTGCAATCGTTGTACTCAGGCAAGGCAAAAAAAAAAAACGAACGGAAAGATAAGAAGCACCCACGATCACAGCACCGCACCTAGGGGTTCTCAAATTAGGTGCATCCAATGACCTTGGTCGGCTGGCTCCGTCCCTAGTCCCCTAGCCCCCTAACACCCCCCACAATAGATCAGGGCACATCAAGGGCAGGACAGACCTCAGGAGCTTGTCTCACCTAAGGTTAGACCTGTCACCCTGACCCATTCACACAATTCCCTCTTGCACTCTGCCTTAATACCATTGCAATCAATTGGGGTAAGCACTACACGAATGGCCAGGAACAGTACACTGTCCTCATCGCACAAGCCCAATATCTACCAGCTACCGATAGTGCAGTATCCCTATGTTCTATCCTATTATGTCGTGCAATCACAATGCACCGGATGTCGCATACACCTTCACGTGTACTTCTTCCCACCATGGATGACTTTGCTTCATCCACACGTCATTATAAGAAACCCGCCCGCGGTCTTCTACCTACGTAATATCTAAGTATGCACGAGCACTCACATAATATCTGCACCGAAGTATATACACAGTTTGGGTCCTCAAGTGTAGGACAATACTCTCAGCTTGCTTAGAGTTCGACGTGTCTCCCAAACTAATTGAGCTATGTCTTGTGCACGATAAAGAAGACTAGCACTGCCCCTAGGGAGAACTCACCTATGAGAGGTTTTCAATTGCAGGTATTAAAGACTCCAACGAGGGTGTCGTCCCATCTTCATCAACACTCAGCTCTGAATTCCTATCCGTATCACCCTGTAAACTTGCCATTGTACTCCATTAGGGCAACCCCCCCAAGAACAGCCCTACCACCAACTCCCATTGCCCTACCACCTACCACTTAACCCACCAACGTGCCCTCAACGATCTTCCTCCCCACCTCTACCAACACTCTGCCATGGCAACCACAGATGCCCTTGCCACCCACGTCTTTAATGCATGCTAATGCCTGCTACCTACGACAATGAGTGCCATGGGACTGGCACTCGTCTAGGAGGGGGGTAATGTTAACCCCAACACGAAGAAAGCAAAAGGAAATAAAAAAGATGCAGGGTAAAGGCGGAAAAAAGGTAGCCCGACTGAAGAAAGAAGAGGAGAAAAGGCCAAAAGCGCAGGGGAAACCTTAAAAAGTCCAAGGCAAATGCAAAAGGGGAAAATGTGCATTTTAAAATACAAAGGAGCACCCTGAAATCTTGTAAAAGAGTGCCATGTGGTGGAAAACCCGGAAAGCTAAAACAGAAGACAAAGACAAAGGCCAAGGCAAAGAGAAACGGAAGATAAAGGTGCACAAGGAAAAGCGCAAGTCAAAACTTTTGTAAAAGAGCACAAGCGTATCATGGTTTAATTCAAGGAGCGTCGGGCTCTCACCCGTGCAATTTGTAAATGTAGACGAGCAGTGGAAAGGAAGCTAGAAAGGTAGAAGGACAACGGGAAAAGGGCCTAGGCTACGACCGGCCATGTAAAAAAGGGGAAAAGGGGATAACTACCCAAAAGGGATATAGGGTTTTGTATATAAAGTTGAAAAGTGAATGAGAAGCTCATTCTTGTGTGTGGCAAAAAGTGGCTCTCCTCTTCTTCTTCTTCTTGTTCTTGTTCTTGTTTGCTTGAGCTTGTGCTTGAGAGAGGGAGTGTGAGAGTGTGAGGGAGTGAGTGTGTAAGGGACTGTGGGATGGAGAAGCTCTCCATCTTCTCCTCTCTCTTTCTCTTCTCTTCTCTTCTCATTCTCTTGCTCGCGGTGATGGAGCTTGGAGCGTGGAGCTTGAGGATGGAGCGTGCTTGAAGCTCGCACTTGGATCGTGGAGCTACCGGAGTGTGCGGGAGAGGAGGTAACTCGAACGGCATGGAGGTAAGCTCACTACATCTGTAGATATGGATGGTGCGTCAGCTATGTGAGAGGTAACCATTAGTGCTAGTGGTAACCATTAGTGAGAGGTAACCATTAGTGCTAGTGGTAACCATTAGCTATGTGAGAGGTAACCATTAGTGCTAGTGGTAACCATTAGTGATGGAGGTTTCCATAAAGTGCTAGTGGAGGTGGAGGAATTGGGACACATAAGCCCTATCAGTTTGGGCACAATATAATGAGTAGAAGGCCCACTGGGTAATGCCATGGAGGCAAATTGTAGTACCAACTAGTCCGCACTCATAGGGGGCATTCCCAAGTTGTGAAAAACTTGAAAGTGTGTGCATGGGAGGATGAACCTCCATCATGGAGACAGTATCAAACTAAGGAAAAGATGAGGTCCTAAAGGGCGTGCCTTAGGGTAAAGGACCCCTTGGCATGATATGTAAAGACATGAAAGGTGCACTTAGTGGAGGCTAAAAGGAAGGTGTAGCAGAACTGGTGGGTAGGATGAATGGGAGATTAAATGGATTTGTCATTTGTGTAGTAGTGGGAAATGAGTTAGGTTCCTTTTGTCCATTAAATGCAAATGAAGAAAAAGATGACTCGTCAAAATCAAATTCACCATGAGATATAAAAGATTAAGTAAAAGATGAAGAAGGAGCACTCACCAAAGATTCTTACAACTTTTGCTTACCTTTTCTTGAGTTCAAATGGGAAAATCTATTCTCTTTTGGGGCTTCTGGATGAACATTTGGTATGAAGAGTTCCTTCATCTTGAGCATCACCAATATCTTATGAAACAGAGGAGGTAAATTCAAAAGATTGAGAAGTATTGATATGCATATCTGACATAAGAGTGAATGAGGGTGGAGAAGTGTATGGAAAAGATGAAAGAGGTAGGGGTGGAGATGATTATGGTAGAGAGAAAAATGGTTTGTACTCCATTCCAGTTTCCACGTCAAGGTGATCAGTCATTTGTGGAGCTTACGTCCTTCCTCCAAAATCATTAGACCCATGAATCGAATCTAAAGGGGAGAACTCAAATTTACCTTCAATTTGTTGTTGAGCTCAATACATAAGGATGAGATCATATTTAGCTCATGAGATCTTGTATGGTTTGTGGACTCCATGGTAGTTCCTGACCATGTTGGGAGTAGCGAGAGCAAGTTGTGAGGTCCACTCCATCTTGTGTCTCAACATGCTAGGCTTTGAAGCATCATGATGATGTGGTGAAGATTTGTTTGAAGTCATCTTGCCCTCCTATTATTCTTCCTGCTTCTTGCAAAGGGCTTTAGATCAAAGGCTGCATAGAAGAGAACTTTACTCTAATACCATGTGAAGATTTGTTTAACGTCATCTTGCCCTCCTATTATTCTTCCTACTTCTTGCGAAGGGCTTCAAATCAAAGGCTGCATAGAAGAGAACCTTACTCTAATATCATGTGAAGAAATGCCCTAATGCAGAAACATAAATAAAAGCATATGACAAAGCATAAACTCAACTAAACACAATTAGGGTTAAGGTAACTCTGAGATAATGAACTCAATGAAGACTAGATGAATGAATGAATATTGAATATACAATGCTCATGCAACAAACAAACTATGCAGGAAATGAAAATTGTATCCCAAACTCTCATGTCTCGAGGACTAAGGTAGAGGTAATGAGTGGGAGAGTGTGTGTACTCTTGATAGATCATGAAACCCAGCCTACAAGATGTCTAAAAGCAACAATCATAGCAAAGGTGACACCGAATGAATCAGTGTTGAAACAGGTAGAGAAAGGAGGATAGATGTAGATAATGTAGCTGATCAACAAAAATGCTGTAGAAATCAATGTAGAGTGCGCAATGGAGGCTAGAAACAGGTGCCGAATGGATAGAGACAATGTTGGGCAGCCTTAGGTGAAATGTTGTCTGCAAATGGGGTGTAGGTAGGGAAGCTAGATCAATGAAGCATTTCTTGGGTTGTTTAAGAGGCTAATTTAGCACACAATGCTTATTTAGCTCAATATCACCCCCCATGCACGTATTTATATAATTGAGTTAAGCTTTTATGCTCAAAATGTATTGAAGGCATCTTTTTGTGTTATTGCTTTTCCTTTTCTTGCATGACTTTTGGGTAAATAAATCTAGCACACCCTATTCTAAATAACTCTACATCCAAAAATAATATTTTAACCCTTCTAATAAATATATCCAAAATAAATCAATTGTGCATATGCACATGCAAAGTCCTTGCACTTATGAATGCCTACAAAATATAATATTAATATGCTATATAGTGTGTAAATTCTAATAATATTTTCACGCTACAAAGGATATACTTTTTACACTTTAAAATGCTCATCTAAAAAATAATATTTTTGCATAACTCCATCTAATAATTTGCTCACCACAATACAAAACACAGAGAGGTAGGGTGGGATCCCTTAGGGTCTTTTTAAGGCCTTAAGAAAGAACTTGAAAACCCTATCTTTACTTGCAAAGTCTTTACAAAAGGCATGGATTTCACTCCTAAAACCAAATGCCACTTGTCTAGAAAGGGGGCTAATTTCAGGCATCTATCAATTTTGTTTGATCTACTACATAAAAAGCACTTGTATGCAAATCTTGATAAAAGCTCACTCTTTCAAAATCAAATTAAATATTTGGGACACATAGTTTCTACTAAAGGTATCACAATTGATCCTAAGAAAATTAAAAATATAAAAGATTGGCCTAATCCTAAGATGTGCATAAAGTCCAATATTTTCTGGGATTAACTAGATTTTACAAAAGAATTATTAGGAGACTTTCATTGATTACATTGCCTTTAACTATGATGTTATGAAATAATATTATTTTTTATTGGGGCCCTAGTCAACAAAAATCCTTTGACACCTTGAAATATCATTTGATCCATGGACCTATCCTTCAATTACCTGATTTTTCCCAATCTTTCTTTCTTATAGAGTCACTAATATTAGCAGTTCTGCTATAGGCGCCATTGTAATGTGACAGAATGATTATCTCGTTGGTTGATGAGAGCAACAAACTTAAACTTTTTAAATTTAAGAGCCAAAATATTGGTTCCATAAATCGGTTGAAATTTTCCTAACAATTGCTAATTATTTTAATTGCTTATTACTTGTAATTTGAAACCAATTGGGAATATATTTGAATGATTTGCTTAGTATGCGTGAAAGCCAATGATAGCACTTAATATTATTATTTAAGTTAACATTGTTTTATTTGTTGAATCAATCTTTGATTTTTGATTGATACATTAAATGGGCTTCTTTTACTTAAAAATTTCATCCAATGATTCAATATTAGCTAAGTAATGCTAATGTAGTTACCGATACATTGAGCCATAGGCCAATGAAAAGTACTGCATCTCATCACTTGATTGGTTTTGATAAAATTAAAAGTATATATTTAAATCATGTTTCCATTGTCGAACTTTAAAATTTTGATGTAACGATTCCTATCTATGCTTCAAATCTTGATTTCTCTTTTATTTAGCAAAGATTTTAGAATGTTAACACCAATGTTTTTTATAAATATTCTTATGTGAATGGGTTTTTATATTATCAAGGGGAGTTGTGTATTATTGGGTGTTTTAGAAATATTGCAATAACTAAAATGCATGCATATGCTTATATAGGACATATAGGAATACAATCTACTATAGCTACATGCAAATAATATTTTTATTGGTCTTTCATGAAGCATAATATAACTAAATTTGTGTTTGAATGTATTGTATATCAACATGTAAAACATCATCATGGAAAATCATATGGTTTGCTTATGTCTCTACCAATACCTAATGGACCATGAGAACAAATTTCTATGGATTTTATTACTGGTCTTCCCACAATGTTCATAGACTATGATATGATTTGGACCATAGTGGATAGATTCAGTAAATAGGCCTATATTATTCCTTGTAAAAAGTTGTTCTCTGCCCCACAAGCTACCAATCTTTTCAACGCTATATTTCCTCATCAAGGTTTCCTAAGGTTATACTTTTTGATCCTGATGGCTGACTTTGTAATCATTTTTGGGTAGCATTATTTAAAAATCTAGGTTCTAAGATGGATCTCATCTCAGCTTTCCACCATGAGATTATTGGTTAGACTGAAGTGACTAAGAGTACTATCCTTGACCTTCTTAGATCCTGTGATATTGATAGACCAAATAACTAGGACCAACACTCCATAATAATACTCCACATTTTGCTACTGATAGAGCACCTTCTGAAGTTATCTATGGAAAGAAATCACATATCCCATGACCACTTGATGTTTCAGCTTTGTTGATACTTTGGCTACCAACCATAGAAAAATTTTAGAGGAAGTGACTGAAAAGGTTAAGCAATCCAATTGAGGTATATAGCTCAAGCGAACAAAAAGTGTAAAGTTATTAACTTTCAAGAAAATTATTTAATGTGGTTGAGAATTGAAAAGAGGATATTAAAATCCATTGAAGGGTATCCAAAAATTAATTTAACACCAAGGTATCATGGCCCATTTCATATTATTCACAAGGTTAATAAGAATCATTTAGATTGGGCATTATCTGCACTAACAAATTTATAATTCTTTTCACATTAGTTTTTTGAAACCATTTAAGGGAACATCTCTAGTACATGAAGTAAATCTTGACCATGACCAACAAACCACAACTAGAACCAGAAATTACTGTCATAGGTATTTAGCCAAGTACAAAAACCATTCAGTCGAAGAATCTCAATGGGCTCAAAAATATTTATCATGGTATTTTATGGAAACTGAATATTGAAATAATTTTATATTATATTATTTATTGTGGGTTTTGTTTATTTGCTACATGATCATTTACTTATCACACAAGGTACACATGTGATATTGATCACATTACCTACTAGTGGATAGATGAAAGGATGCCACTTAGTGGTAGTTTGTATATACTCAAATTTTGTAGATTTAATATACTTAATACTACTAAAAAAAACTTGCACATTACAAGATTGAAGGCATATTTTTGTGTTCTTGCTTCTTCTTTTCATGCACTACTTGGTTTTGGGAAAATAAATCTAACGCATCCTATTCTAGATAACTTTATTTTAAAAATAATGTTTTAACCAGTCTATTAAATACATCCAAAATAAATTAGTCGCACATGTATGCATGCAAAGTCTATGCACTTATGAGTGCCTTAAAAATATAATATTTCCACGCTATATATTGTACAAATTTTAAAAATATTTTCACACATTAAAATGTACATTCCAAAAATAATAATTCAATATAACTTGATCTAATGATTTGCTCACCACAACACAAAACACATTGACATCCTTTCACCTATTCACCACGTATAATGCGACCAATATCACACGTGCATCTCGTGTGATAAGTCATTGGTCATGCAGTAATAGATAAAATCCACAATAAATAAAATATAATCAACTTATTTTCATAGTGAGTTTTGATAAAATATAGTGATAAATATAATTCCATGACACTGAGCTTTTGCCATGTGAGACTGTTGTGTTTTTTTAAGGCTAGGCATGAGGCTTGATAGATCACTCAATAAGAGATACATTATAGATAGAAGTATAGTCTTGCTAGATATGGTTCTTAATTCTAATTTAAATTCCAAAGTTTAGAATCTATATTTATACATTTAAAGTGTGTGTTTATGTGCACGCTATCGGAGGGGGCTTTGTTGAAACGTTGAATCTACTGGGGATTAAAGGTAGACAGAAGTAGAGATAGGAGATGGAAGAGAAGAAAGAGAATACACAAGTGGTAAACATGATAAAGACAAAGCACAATGAATTGAATCAATATGTATTGAAAGAACCTGGAATCCTTGCACTACTCAGAAGCAATCTCTAGGCATTAGATCTCCTAGAGCTTCTTCGTAGAACAAAACATGCATCAAAATTACAAATCATTCTCTACTACTCGGAACCCAAATCTGATGGTTCTGTTGGCTCCGAAAGGGGGGTAAAACAAAAGGACACCTGGTCATGAATCTGCCAAATCACTTCTTCTTCCTCTTCCAGTTCAAATTGTAGTTTTTATCCTGTCAACAACAATCGCGACACGCGCAATTTCGTCAATCTGTCTTTTTTATGAAAATCCCATAACTGGCTGAAAAAGCAACTTGCTTTTTGCATGCCATCCTAATCTAGAAGCTTTTCTAACTTTTTTGTATTTTTACAATAAATAATATAAAAAATATGCTAAAATTATCTAAAAATCTAGTATTTTTGGATAATCCATGCAACTCACACTAATACTAATGACTCAGATCACATTGACTCTCTTCATCAATAAAGAAGTCGGATGATGATGCATTCCATGCTTTTTCACACTGTGTCCGCATAGCATCACGACAACGCATATACACATATATTAATGTGTACACACACACACAAACACACACATTCATATACATATTAGCATGCTCCAAATACCATGAATATTCTACCAAAACATCTATGTGTACCATTACGTAAAACAATTCATATTTAATTAACTTGGGTTCAAACCATTCAATACCAAGCATAACATTTATAGATTGAGTTTATTTTAAACACACACACGTTTGATTTGCAATGAAAATTAACTATATTGTACTCATTTTCAATCTAGAGTTCTAAACCATACACTTGGATCCTGAGCAAAATATTAGACTTCAATCCTCTCTAGCTAAACAAACATCTCATCACTATTGAGTCCAAGTGAAGTAGATAGCATGTATGGTCTACATTGATTCAAACATTGTAAGGATACATAGTAGCAAGGAAGCCACCCACATGCATAAGTAACATAATCCATACTTTTGTTTAAGAAAAACACAAACACGTTAAGTTGTTTTGTACATGGTCAATACTTCATCATTTGGTATTCATTTGGTATTGATATTGTATACCAACAATAGTTGTTTGATCTAAAAATTTAGTATGGACATTTAGAGTGAAACATACAACTTTGAGCTAAACCTATATTTTAACAAAACTTTTATAGATTATAGTTACATCTCTTGCATATTTTTCGTATCAATAGAAAGTGGGGCTTGACCCATGGGTTGAAATTTAACTTGTATTCATCTCGATGTATCTTTTCTTCCATTTTGTATGCTCTTTATCATGTGTCATGTGTCAAACTCAAGGGGATTTAAACTCCAAATACCCCCCCCCCCCCTCTGCATAGTGTGTCTATGTAAAATATTACACGGCGCAGCGAACAGAATCTGAGAAAGAGATAGAGAGTACACAACAGATAAGAGGAGAATCAGTAAATTCTTTAACTCCAAACAACTGATACAAAGATGGCTCTATCCACCCGTGCGCTTCCACTATGTGAAGCTTAGATGGCGATCTAGATAGAAGATAGGTGAATAGCTTAAGGCTAGCTGGAACAACAACTCTGACTGGGTGAAAGATGAGTGTATGATGGTTGCGAAGGGGTTTAGCTTTTATAGCCCGCGAAGGTCGTTAGGTCCTGCTGACCGACCTACCATATGAGCCTCCACTAGTCGGCCAGGGAATATTCCAGGGAATATTCCCTTTACCATCGAGCCAGGGGCGCTGCCCCCGGACCCCCACTAGGGGGGCTGCTGGCCCCCCTAGGACCCCCCAACCAGGGGCCTCAATGCAATGTGCCTCGAGTTGCTACCAGCTTAACCACTCCGTCTAACCCAAAGATTAGACCCACAACAGTCACCTTTTTGCCATCCGGTCACATAGACCTCATCTGATATACAAGTCAGGACTCAACCAATGTCCGAGCTCACATTTGGCTTCTCCTAATAATGGGGGCCTTACAACTTTGAGCACCATGGGTCATTGGTAGCACCTAATGAGGGTGGGGCATTGATCATATCTAACAGTCTATTGGGGAGTTTACTTCCTAAACCAATAAAAAGAAAAATCTACTAAATAGAATCACACACACACACACACACACGCACACATGCACGCATGTATGCATGTAGTAGTTCGACTCCTACATAGGTTCTAGCATACAAAATTCAAATGCAAGCATATGAAGTCCTTTGAATCCTACATAGAACTAAATTGCATATCTTAATCGTTATTTTCCTAATACCACCAAGTTTAGTTATACCTTGACCATGGAGGACCTTCTTTGGTGCCTCATAATATCTACTTGTTGCATGAGTTCTAGTGTGGCACACATACTCTTGAGATCGATCGCAAATCACTTCAAATTTGTTGGGCACACATCCTCTCGGCATTGATTGCACATTAATTAAGATCTTGCTCCACGATAATTGCAAAGAAGGTCCATGATCACATGTTGATCATATGGATGATGGATAGAGAGAGGATATTTATAGAGAAGTTCCATAACAATGTGATGCCTTCCCAAATCTTCTCTTACATTATAAAGTAAAAGCAATCACATCAAAAGATACACATGATTGAATATGTATAGCCGAGACATATGAAAATGTTAGAAATGGACTCACATGCATCTCTCTCTCTCTCTCTCTCTCTCTCTCTCTCTCTCTCTCTCTCTCGCTATCTCTATCTCTCTTGGAAGCGACCTCTTCATTTGGCTTCTTGACCCATTTCGAGGAAGAAGGGTATTTGACACAAATATTATGTCAAGTCACACACACACACAACTTGTGAGGATAAAATTAGTGTTGTTAGGTAGTCACACACATATCTACGTGTATGTGTACACAGAGAGAGAGAGAGAGAGAGAGAGAGAGAGAGAGAGAGAGAGAGAGAGAGAGAGAGAGAGAGAGCATGAAATTAGTGATGTTAGGTAGTCACACACACATATATCAGTATGTGTAGTATGTGTACACACACGAACACTCATAGAGGACATGTAATTCCGCGATGTCATCATCTCCAAAAGGCACCATCTGCACTTGCAAATGATGGTCTTAACTCCATGTGCTCCAGAAGCCATGGAAGTTGCCTTTGGTATTGAAGCTTTGGATTAGTTAATAGCGCCATTAGTTGATTCCAAAATCATTAGGGTTATGATGCTTGCTAGCAAAACGTTATTTGGCCTTACCTTGCATATAATATATTTACCTAGTTTAATGTTGTAGTCTCTCACAAGTGAGATGAGAGTTTAGTAGGAAAAATGGAGCTTCTTACTCCTCCTTGCTACAAAGGTAGGCAATTGTTTCAGCTTGTGAAGAGTTTTGAAGCATGAGGTATGCTAGTCATTGATTATACATGCATATGTTTGCACTAGTCATGTCCTTCTTCACAATCACAAGGCACAATAGGAAAGGCATCGTGACTTTCTACCACATTGCTTAGATGCACCTAACTCACATGCTCAATGTTTCTCGCCTTCACCCACACAACCAACAAATTACTTGGAAAGCTACTAAGATTTTGAGAGAAGGAAGACAAAGGGGGCTAGAAGGACACCATAGAGAGAGAGAGAGAGAGAGAGAGAGAGAGAGAGAGCCATCTCAAGACTCGAGGGGTTTGGACGAGGGACGGGATTTAGAAAGTGGGGAGCCGATATGAGCTATCATTTGCTATTTTGAAAGTTCCTTTTTAGTAGGTGGGTGGGGGCTTGTGATTCAAAAGCTCTATTTTACAAATATTAAAAATTCTACAATTTATAGGTTGGCCTCCGGAAATGTGAAAATAAGAGATAGTATGCATATGCATATATATAATACGTGCATATAATAAAAATATATATACTTATCTTGTATATAGATATTTGTATAAGAGCAGAGTATACTCATCCCATGAAGAACTTGTACATATTGCCAGCCACACGAGTCTCAGGTTTTGTATCGACAATGGCCTTGATGAGCAGCTCCTGTCTTTCTTCTCCCTCGTGTACTCGAGCATATGGTCTGCCTCGACTGCCTGCCTTGCCTTTCAAGGCAGCACAAGCGATTCGCTCTCTGCCCTTCCGAAAGCAGGACTCTTCGACTCGACTTGACAGCCTTAGCAACGGCTGGCCTTCCCAATATATCTCCTATCGCGGTGAAAGCCTCAGTGATATAGCGGAGGTTGGTCCTATGCGCTGTACTTTTGAGAGAGAGAGAGAGAGAGTCGGTACCGGTTCAACCACCGTGTCCATGGATGGATCTCATCTTTGTAATAGGCATAAGCACGTCAGATTTTAACTGCTTCTTTTCACGTTGGTTTGGTTTAAGTTTACATTTTGTTCCTGAGCTCACGGAATGGGTGTTGGATTTCATTTGGTACACATTATCTCCTCTAACAAGGCAAAAACACGTGAGAATGGGGAAACGTAGGAGTCTAGCAACAACTAGCAGCCAAAAAGCTGCACACGTGGGACAGCATTATTCTGCAGAATGGCAGCATGCGGAAGCAAAGCATGGCACGTCTATGACCTAGTTACTAAAATGATAGGGCTCTATGTGTAGCGATCATCGAGATGTTATATGAGAAAAATTTTCAAAGTTAAACATCTGCATCTCTTATCGTCTCCTGATGCCTCTATTGGCTCATTCAAAGTCACTTGGTAGATATCTTCTGTAGAGGATCTCTCATTGGATTCGTCATTTGATAACGTTGTTATGCGAGCGGCGATCGAGAGTAAGTCTCACTCACAATCCGATAATAAGACATCAAGGAGTGTCGGTTGGGAGAATTGACTTTGTCGGATACACAACATAGTACAAAAAATTTAAATATTTCAACAAACGCCACATGAACCACACACGAAAGCAAACAGCACATAATATTCCTCGTAGCTGAAAACAACTTAAAGCCCAAAAGCGGATAGAGCACGAAGTCTTTGACATCTTTTCACAGTCCTTTCTAGTAGAAGCTTTTGTTGATCCTATCATAGGTTTTGAAAACTTCAAGGTGTCCAACTAAAGGTAAAGAATGTAACTCTTCCATAATTTTTTATGTAAAAGAAGAAGTAGAGGGAATGACAATCTTGTTATCTAATCAAATGAGGCCATTTTGAAGCTGATAATGTGAGTTGTCTTCGATGAGACCTTACTGTAATTTTTGAAAAATATGGTTGAGCTCTTCACCCAAAAGATAAGCCTCCTGTAGCTTTTCAATCCAGTCATTATGTAGCTTAGTCATTGTTGAAACTTTGCAAGTCACATATGAGAAAGAGAATTAGCCATTACATTGTCTTTGCCTTGTATAAGCGATATCAAAATTATAATTTTACAATGTAGCTATTCACCTAAGCTGCTTAGGAGTCAGATTGGACTAAGTGAGAAAATACTTAAGGACCTTGTGATCACTTTAAACTCTGAACGGCTACTATACAAATAATGGTGCCACTTCTTTATTGCATGCAAGATAGCTAACATCTCTTGGTCATAAACATTTATAGTTACTTCCTTATTTGTAAGTTTACGGCTTTCAAAGGCAATCACTCCATGCTTCTGTAACAAAACAGTCCCAATACTTCGGCCACTGGCATCACATTGTATGGTAAACTCCTTCGAAAAATCCAGGCATACTAGAATAGGAGTAGAAGTAAGGAGTTCCTTTAACTAGTTGAAGCGCTACTATCTGCAAGAATATCTGAAAAGAAATATTCATTCTTCAATCTATCAGTCAAAGGAGTTGCAATAGCTGCATAATGCTTGATAAATCGGTGATAGAATGAAGGTAGATCAAGAAATCCTCCAAGTAAAGTAGTGGTAGTAGGTGTTGACCAATCTTTAATACACTGCATTTTCTTTGGTGTTAGCCTGGATTCCCTTTTCATTGACAATATGTTCTAAATATTCCACTTCAATCTGCATGAAAGAGCATTTCTTCTCCTTAGCAAAGAGTTTGTGATGTCTTAATACATAAAAAATCTTCCTCATGTGTGATTGATGGTCCTGAAGGGTCTTACTGTAAATCAGAATTTCATCAAAGAAGACCAAAACAAACTAAAAGAGGAAAGATTGTAAAATCTTGTTTATCGGACTCTGGAAGGTAGTGAGAGCATTTGTAAGTCCAAATGGTATCATCGGAAATGATAGAGCCCTCGATTAGTTCTAAAAGCAGTCTTGATCTCATCACTCTTTCGCATGCGAATCTGATGATACTTTGACCTCAAGTCAATTTTCGTAAAGAATCTAGCCCCCTTAAGCTCATCAAGCAAATTATCAATCGTGGGTATTGGATACTTGTTCTTCAATGTGATCTATTGCTCTCTTGGGAGGCAATGAAGTAGGTACCTCAAACAAGTCCCTGTACTTCTCAAGAAGAGCTTTCAAAGCTGGGTGACTTGCTGAATTTATGGACTGATCTTCAATCTATTTATTTAAGTGTAAAACAAATATCTATCAACGTCTCTTGTACTCCTTTTTGAGTTGTTGAATGGTGATAAGCTGAAAATCTTATCTATTAAGAATTCCTTGTAAATGGATGAGCTGTCCGTCAAAGATAAACTCCATATACATCTGTGAGAAATCCATAGTGATTTTGCCTAATATCATCAACCAATCACAATCGAGTACAATATCTATGGGCCCCATTTCCAAGGTAATCACGTTTACTTTTGCTTCATAATTTTCAGCCAGCTATAATGAAACCTGTGTATTTGGGTGTTGATTTCTTCTTTACCATTGGCCACTTGAACTCTTATGGGTTGCTATAAGTAAGTGGGAAGATAATTCAGCTTGTCCATAATGGACTTATTCACAAAGTTGTGTGTACTGTCACTATCTATCAAGATGAACACGGTCTTTCCATGAATGTTATCCTTCATACGGAGAGTATTAGGGCTCTTAGAACCTGTCCAAGCATCCATGGAAATGGAACAACTAGTGGTAGCAAGTGGCTCATCATAAGTCCCACCTGGGTCAAAAGGAACACTCCCACTTGGATCAAAAGGAAAAGAGTCGGCCGGATCATAAAAGTACTCTTGCCTAACTCCTTCCTCAAGATCATCATTTTCAGGAGTGGATACAATTGCATTAGCCTCATCAATATCTTCTTTAGAATTCAAACTGCCCAAATAGTTATTATGTCTTTGTGAATTCTCACCTATTTTATATTGGCTATTTGGGGTACCCCTTCGTCCAATGATTCCATGACCTTGACCATTTTGGTTAGGTGGCTGAAGTGGGACTGAGGGTTCACTATTTGAATAAGCTTTCTCCTTTGCTTCTTTGGATCCCATTTGCATTTGTATCCATTGGGAGAATTGAGCAATTATTTGAGCATTATATTCTACTAACTTGTCAAAGGAAGCCTTTGTTTAGGTAGTTGAATCCACTGACTTCTCAATGGAAGACTTCGTTTGACTAGTAAACAAGACCATCTATAGAATCTCTGATCTACTGAGCATACTCATCCTGGGCCTTATTTTTGCCTTTATGCCCTGCCATTATAGTGCAGTCTTGTATCCCCTGTCAGAAAATTAGCTATAACTTGAGTTAGGAAGCTTCAATTTCCAAACTTTTTGATTCAAATCGAAGCCAACGATGCCCTCTTTAAGATGAGCTATAGCATATCATAACAGGTTTAGGACATAAAACTTTGCAATTCAATCTTTGAGTCTGAATTGTCCAAGTCTGCATTTTGTTTCAACTTATAAATGCCTTGTTTCCACCTGGAAGGGTAAAATGATGGTTCCAAATGGCTATCAAACTCTGTAGGAGGTTGTATAGGACCTATGGGCACCGTGTAGTATCTGCACTTGTATTTCAGTAATGAAGTTGGTGGATGTAAGGACGTATAAATATCCTGTAGTGTCTTGTAAAGTCTTTGTTTTATCCTGTTTTGCTCTTGAAAGTACTTGAGTCTTTGAAGGCACTTCAATCTTCAATACTTTACTCACTGTATCTGTGTGAGGGATAAAATGGCAGGATAGGCTCCCTACACAGGCTCCGAATCACTGGAAGGTGGGCAAAGTCCCCCTCAGATCGGTTGGTTGCATCCCTTTGGGATCTTCAATAGTGAGGGAGGGTCACCTCTCTTTTGTCCCACTATCTTTCCCGGTATCCATCTTTTTCCTCGGTGGGTATATCAACATGGTAATAGCATATTATAATCAACCAACATGAAATGCATTTCTGAAATATTCATTTAGCCCCTTTTCATGAAATGCAATAGGATGGAATTTTTGAAAAATTGGATAAGAAGAGGGTCTTACCAATGCAATTCAGTGACTCACTGATTGCTAGTACTTACCCTTTTACAATATTTTAAGCTTGGGTAAAAGAAATTAGCCAATCAATGGATTAGAGTGAGCAAACTTATATATCAATAGGCTTAATCAATCGAATTAAATATAGTGTTGGAAATTTTAGTTTGAAGTTTCTAATTCACCGATTAGAATCAGTATGCGTCAAGCAAACATTGCATTGCATAAATGGATTGATTCAAGCAATGGTTGGCTGAGATTTGATGAAAATTATTCAATTTTTTAATCTCTCAATCATGTGGATTAAGCTTAGTAATTGGATTAATGAGAGATTAAGAATCGAAGAAGAGTACCTTTGATATGGTTGATGATGACTTGATCAATCCCCAAATACTTGATGAAGTCTCTGGTGGTCCAATGTTGCTAAAATAATCATCAAGGCTTGTGTATTTAATGCTTGGGAGCAATCTTGAAGCTTCAGATGCTTAAGATTAAGCATTAAACTCATTTCCCCCAAGTTTTGGCTCTATGGAAGCTCCTAAGCTTCAATCTTTAACCATTCGTGCTTAATCCTTGCAATTTCTTCAAGAATCCTTGCTGAAATGATCCACGGATTGAAATACTGAAGAATCTTGAGGAAATTGAAGAGAAATTGAAGCTTGAGCTGACGCTTGCACAATTAGGGTTTACAGGAAGGCTGAAGATTAAAAAATGGAGTACAATCTTTGGAGTTTGCTGAAGGATTTCTCTTGTCAAAGGTCTGAAGAAGTGCTAGGAGCTGAGGAATCAACATGAATAACATGGGGTAGGCTGGAATCAACTTGAAAAATGCATTGCATTTTTTGGGGCTATTCCTGGCTCCATGGCTAAGCTTACCTGTGGCAAATAGGTTGTCATCTTGAAGATCTTGAAGGAGGGAAGCTATAACATGTGTTATTTGGTCAAGAAGAGCAAGGATTTGAGAGTTATGAAGAGATCTTGATGGTAGACTCCATGAAACTTGCAGGAAGCTCCAAGCAAGGGGAAAGAGAACCCTCTCTTTTGAAAGTAACCACATTTGTTTCCCAACTAAGCTCGGTTAACTCCCATGTGACCTAGTTACCTCCAAATTCCATGAAAATTTGATGACGACTTGCTATTTTAGCCTTTCACTGCCAAATCTACCCTTGAAGATCTCCCGATATAGTTTCTTGCTAATTGTAGGTGTTGCAAACCTTTACTAGACACTGTCTATGTCAAGTACCTATAGTACTTCTCTGAAATTGGTTTTTATGGACTGAAATAGAAGGAAAAATGGATCAAAGACCAATGCTCTGATACCACTTGTCAAGAAGTGAACTGGAGATAGAAAGAGGAGAGAGAAGAAGTGAAGTGAGAGAAAGAGAGTGATGAGGAGAGACGTAAGACAGTAATGTATTAATGTGTCAAAAGATGAGAAAAATTACATGTCCCCTTTTTTTTGTACCAATGTTAGTGTGACATGGCATCAATATTATTTACACATTGAATCCTTATTCTTCCCAACTTCTTACAACTTTATGGTTTGGAAAAAGGACTCAGTGGCACTGAGATGGTCCTTGTTTCAAGTCATGTATTACAGCCATCAAACTTGGGTCTCTATAGTGTGTTTCTTCCTTGAATATAAGTTCATGGTATATGGGAATGCTAGACTATAGGGTTCTTGGTTGCATGTGCTCAATGTAGATCAGGCTATTAGTATACAATCTTCAGTCTTATTGACTCATTTGTTTTGTTTATGAAAAGTTGTGATTTAACAATTGAGTTGGCACTCAGGCGAGGATAGATTGCATGCCAATTCTATGCCAGCTGAATTGCTCACAATCTCTGAAATAGTTTCATGGGAAGAAAAACAAGATGCTAGACCCAGGTTTAATTGAATGGCACACCTTGGATTACTTTCTATTGCTGATGTGACTTTGCTGGCATGGTGTGTGTTGATGTCCTTCTAGTTGATCAGACAGGTTTTGTGTCTCTTGAAGATATCGTGATTTATAGGACATCCTCTCTTCATCTTTGTGTGATCAGAAGCTCTTTCTTGGATTCTTTCTGAATAATCCCTAGCAGGATTGGAGAGTTATAAGGCGGTTGTGTTTGGCATGGGGTGTATTGATGTCCTTCTAGTTGACGAGACAGATTTTTTGCGTTTCTTGAAGATATCATGACTTATAGGACACACCCTTCATCTTTGTGTGATCGGCAGCCCTTTCTTGGACTCTCTTTGAATAATCCGTAGCAGGATTGGAGACGTATATGGGGGCTGCATTTGGAGTGTGCCCCAATTAATGAGATTCATCATTTGCTTATTAAGGATCTTGTGTGGCTGCACATGAAGATAGTGTTCCACTTTTTGCACTTCTGGGGTTGTTGACGTAACTGGGTCACCTGGAATGCTTTTATTTTTGACTTCCATTCAGGTCTTCAAATTCATATTGCTTGATTGAAAGGCCTTCTTCATTGGTAGCTTGATATTGTGCAGCATGCAGGTCTTCCTCCCCAGGAGGATTTGGTCTCATGGCATACGATAGTTTCTCTGTTTCTCTGCCATCTTTTTAGTTCGCTTGTTACTCTTGTAAATTTCCAGTAATTAATATAATTACCCTTTGTGTGTGTGTGTGTTAGAGAGAGAGAGAGAGAGAGAGAGAGAGAGAGAGAGAGAAGGTGGGGGCGGGGGGGGGAAGGGAGGGAGGCTTACATAATGCAATTATTCTGATTACAGACTTTGCAAGCACGTTTGTGTGAGGAAGGTTGTGATAATTCCAGAACTGCCACACCATTGGGACTTGGAGGGTTGATCACCTCTTTTTCACTTACTGCCAACTTTCTTATGGTTTGTGTTCCTTCTCTTTATTTTGAAAGAAGGTCCAGAAGTTTCTTCTTAGTATTGTGAGAGAAGCTCTACATCTTTTAAGAAGAATAAGTGAATATGTAAGTCTGTTGCTTTTTTAAATGTACATCTGTGATTGTAGATTGTCTGGCAATGTTGAATTATTACAAACCTTATGTCTGTTGTCCAGCATTATGGAATTTTGACAACTTCAGCCCATGTTTGATGGAGATGTACACCACATGGCAATCTCCTCTTTGGTCCCTTATAAACTGTGGCAAAGTTTAATAGTCCTGACATTATGAGCACAACTTTGGTAGTGCTCAGCTGGTTGAAAATGTGTTATTTGGACTATGGAAAATTGTAAACATCTGCTCTAGCTCTTGCAGTAGGGTTCTTGTGACCTACAGTTGATCTATGTTCTACTACTATGCCCAGTTTTGGGAGGATGATCAAACCAATATGGCAAGTAACAAGTTACATTTTGCTGAAACCTGGAAACATTCATCTTTTTCGTGGGTATGTTTGAAAGTGAGCAGCTTTCCACGTTCTCTCTAGCAAAACATTAGAAGCAGTCAAGGTTTTTAGACAAAGAGAGTGAAGTTACAGGTTGCTAACTATGAAAGTTATAAAGGCTTGAGTGTTGCTACAGCATTCCGTCATGAGGTGCAGATACATTTTCAGAGTTGTTTCTCTAAGCTGGTTTAATGGTTTAGCCAGTTGGTGTATGTTGTTGTCTGGTTCTGATTGATATGTGATGGGAAACCCTATGCCTGAAGGAGCTAAAAGATTGCAAACACTAGAATATTTCGTAAGTTGGGAAAAGAAACTTGCAAAAGAACCACTAATAAGGCATGGAGTATGTTGGTTGATGGTGATCAACTTAGAGGGATGTGAAAGACTCTCAAGGTGCAGCCATAGAACAAGGGGAAAGATGACTTGCGAACATAAAGCAGAACAAGTAGGCCGTCAAAGACTGGGCACTTTTTGGGAAACAGCATCAATTGAGTGACTGTTACCTTAAGGGGCACCTCCTTAGATACTCCAAGATTAGTTGTTTTGGTGCAGCGAATAGATTTTCAATAAAGTAGAGATCAGTAGACATGATAATTCTAGAGCATGTGGGATGGGATGATAAGGGCCACCTCATTGATACAAATAAGTGGGTCCACATGAGTCACAAGTAAGTAAAGGTAGTTATGTCAAGTGGGGATAAAGTATGCATCTTTGACATGGACCTGGTAGAATTACAAGGTGTAAGAATTCAAGAAGGGGAGTAGAAGCAGCTAATTCACTGACGGAGTCCTTGCTGGCAGAGTTGCAATCATAAAACAAAACAAATAGGTCTTTCAAACATAGAGGGTACTTTTTGGGAAACAACATGAATTGATAGGCCGTTACCTTAAGGGGTATCTCCTTACGTACTCCCAGGAGTAGTCGTCTGGTGCAGTGAGTGTGTTCTCACTATAGTTGACATGGGGATGATTTGTGATCATGGGGGATGTGATGACAAAGGCTGCCTCATTGTTATGAACAAGCAGGCTAACATGAGTGAGTAGAGGTGTTATGTAAGGTGATGATTAAGTATGCATCTTTGATATGGACATGTGGGTTCACATAGGTGACCTATGAAGGGAGAGCAAATCATGTAAAAGTCAAGACGGGGACTGCAGGCTAGTAGGATTACAAGGTGGGGAATTCAAGAAGGGCAGTAAATGAGGCTGATTCAGTGATTGATTCCTTGTTGGCTACCTTCTTTTGGGGTAGGTGTGTATGGCTACGTGTGGACTGGAGGAGCAAGGATGCAGGAGCTAGTCAAATCTCAAAGATGGTGAAAATGATGGTGGAATATGAAAAGTGGGATTCTATGAATAGGCTGTGGGAAGGAAGGTAAGTTAGGGTCAGGTTGGCATGTCAGTCCTGTTAATGCCAAGGCTTTCATATTTATGGTGTAGTGTCCTTCCCTTCTGACAATATGGACTGACCCAAACTGCTGTCTGTTTAGATTCCGCCAGCTTTCACATATGATTCTTTCAGATACTCACTCTAGCAAACCCTCTATGATTGCCATTGCTTCTGGGAAAACCAGCAGGTAGAGGTATTTTTTGTTGCATGGCCTCAAATAGAGGCCCACCCTGGTATGAGACTGATTTTACCAAAAATGTTAAAAAGGATGTTGTGTGTCTTGAAAGCACACGTTACATTGGAATGATTGGATCCTTCTATGGAAGGATCCAGTTACAGCTCCAGGTCTATATGAAGCTCAATGGAGTCTATGGCATCATTTGTGGGAGTGATTTTACATTTTTGATTTTACTGCCTATGTTGTATGATCATCTAAAACTAAAAAGAAGCTCAATGGAGACTATGGCATCAATCGTGGGAGCGATTTTACATTATTGATTTTACTGCCTACGTTGTATGACTATCTAAAATCAAAAAGAAGAATTTGCAAGCTATGCTTTGCCTTTGAGTATCATGAAAAAAGATTGTGACTCTAGTCCTCCAATTCCACGACCATAAGATTTTGTTCATAGTTAATTGGTGGAGAGGCAAAATCGTGTACGTGCTGTTATGTAACATGTAATTGATAACAAAATTCTTGCCCTTTTTCATCTTGTAAATTTCTTACCTTTTTGTGCATCGAATTGATAAAAACAGATCACTGAATTCCATATTGCATGCCAAAGCCATCAACAAAAGATATGATTTATGGTTCTTGATGAATAGGGGTTTTCATGGTATTTGGATACAAGTATTTATGCACTTCAAATGGGAGGTTACGACATGCTTCTAGTTAATGAAGTATGTGATTGTTAGATTTCATTTAAGGTTACTGAAATTTTTCTTCTCTTCATCACAGGTCAATGCTGCAGTTGCTGTGACTCAGGAGGAAGTTCATATTTTGACGCAGAATATCATATCGTGGATCATCGTTTCTTTCATATATTTCATTGTGGTCCCGGTTTGTATATTGGAACATCCAGTCTAATTTTCCCCTTGCAATTATGTGTCTCTCAGGGATGTGAATCAGTGTCTTATCAAGTTTGTTAGTTCTGTTCTTGTTTATAAAGTGGATTCACAAGAAAAAAAGTTATGCTGCTGAATTCTCTGCACTCTATGCCTCATGTATTGTGTCCAAGCAGGTTGCCAAATTGGACAGAGGATCAAATCTGGTTAGAAAAGTAGTCACTCCAGCAAGAAATGTTGAGAAACTGGACTCCATGAAAAAAGGGCATAAAACTTGGCCCTAGGAGGGTATCCCAGTATGGACCATCACTTAAAATACTTGTAAAATTTGCACATGTGAATAGGAGTGAAGGGGGGTGTAGAAGCATTAGCTAGCCCTTGAGACAAAGATACTCTATACTTTCTCTAGAGTCATTTAGACAGCTAGCATCGTGAGGTGACATTGGTTATTGGTATGCTCAGATGACCACATGGGTATAGCCACATGAGCTACATATGGGTCACCTTCCATCTCTACAATCTAGCTTGGACTCCCCTTTCTTAGAGCTCAATTGAGAGGAGCTCAATACAATCATCAGGATCAGCTACATGTAGCAAGGACTTAGTTGACACCTACCGAGGATCTAGGGTTGAAGAAGGCTCTCCATCTCTTATTGGGTCTATCTAAGGTGATTATTTGTGGTGTTGGAACCATGGGTCGAACTAGAGTCTACTCTAAAGTGTCAAATGTAGCTAGCTCTATAGTTAGTTAAGGATGTGCTACCATGTATCCCCAAGGTGACTCTCTAGAAACTATAGGAGCTACTCTCTATGTCAAGATGGCTCCAAAAGGAAGAGTTTAAGGTAGTACTCATCTAGGAAGTCCATAACCCTAGATATTGGTCCAAATTCCTCTCCCAACAAGGAGCGAAAGCACCCTCTAATCTCATAGTATACTTGGCACCTACAAATGTAGTGATGCTTAGACTAGGCTCAAGCTGACAATACTAGTAAATTCATCCTCCAAGGGGATGGAGTCTACTCCATAGTGACCAATCTCTATGCCTAACTAGTGGGAGGATGTGTGGAGTTGACCAATGGTACACCATACTCCATGGGACTAGTATGTATCCATGTAACATGACTGAATCACAAAACCATCAAGAGGCTGATGTAGAAGATGCTTTCAGTAAAAAGGAACATATGGAGAGACTGTTGGTCATGATGATAGCATGTATGATAAGGGTGAAAGCCTCAGTACCACAAGAGATCATTCGAGCAGAGTTGGGTGCAGCACCCATGGTAGGGGAGGCACTATTCCAGGCAATCATTTTCCTCCAGAGGATATGGCAGCTCCCTAAAGATCGATACCCTAGGCTAGCTCTGGAGTCTTCAAGGTAGCTTGCAGCAAAGGGAGATAGACAGTGTTGGTATGCACATATGAGCACATAGCTAAACTTGGATGGCATGAATATAGACAGCTTGCCACCGTTGATTATAGCCTTGATTGTCCCACTTTGAATCTTAGCTGTTTAGAGTTGAATAGAGTGATTAGAGTAGACATTATTTAAGTGGACACAGAGAGGACTTGTTCCAAGCCCCCTTTCCTATTAGGCATGACGATGGCACAATACCAATGTCACTTTTTGCAGCTTTCCCATGATGGCTTCACAGTGAGGCTGAGATATATGGATGCTCAACTTTCTCACGAGCTTCGAGTTGGTACTGGATAGATCCACACCTCATCGCATCAGTTGATGATTGAGATAGGTCGATGGAGCCATATTGTAGCAAATGAGAGGATGTGCCAGCTTTGTGGATGGGAGCTAGAGACAGAGGAACACTACATTTGTTGATGCATTGTATGCTATGATATCCAAGGCTGCTACCATTGCCTCTTTCAGGAGGGCTTTGGACCATTGAGATGAGTGATGAACTATGAGGACCATGTTTGGGCCTTTTCTTATTGGAGCTCCAATGGCGCAAAGCAACATTGTTATGGGATCAGAGGCAACCCCAGCCACATCCGCCCCTCCAGAGAGCAATTACAGACTTTTTCAGTATAGCTGACCCCTAGCCACTGGCACCTTAGACACTACATCTCCTACTGATAGGCGCCATCATCAAGTGGCATCACAGTAGACAAAACTACAATGTTATGCAAAGCATGATGCCCTAGGGTACCTGCTCAGCAACGTAGGCATGCTCATATGTGACACGTTTGCGTCACGATTGCTCGTTATAGACGAAGATTACCACGATGACTTAGTCAGAGGTAGCTTGCAAAGTCTTGGTGGATTCCATATAGTGAGAGGGAGATACTCTATACTCTTTTCAGTTTTCCATATTTTTCATTTTTCATTTCAATTTATCATGTAGACCTAGACATAATTCTATTTTCTTCTCTGATGAGAGATGATGATACCAGTTGTATTAGTTATGGTCTCAAAGGCCATTTTGGCCTTCTAGAGGCGTTAATACATCTTTCTTTCTTTCTTTCTTTCTCTCTCGGCTCAGTCTAGATACTACCCTTATACTATTTCTTTAGAGATATATGACATACTCTATCCACCGATCTTGACTGGATGGAACTAGATACATGGATATCACTTAGCCACATAGCTAGACATGTACTTCTCCATCCTCTTGTTACATCCTACATGGCACTATTTTGTCTTGTATATCAGTTTAGGTTCTTCTCATGATATATCATTGATTATCTTTTTGCATGTCACACTTAGATGTCTAGTGACGATCAACATTGTACTTGGTTTTGTTTTATAGGCCAATTTTAGCGTCAAAAGATGTTAATCTCTCTCTCTCTCTCTCTCTCTTCTAGACAACTAGCAGCAGATGGTGACAGACACTGTTGGTATGCTCAGATGAGTACATGGATGCGTCTACATGGTCTGCAGATTGACAGACTACCCCCCTTTGACTATAGCCTGGATTGCCCTACACTTGACCTAAGCCGATCAAAGCTAAACCATGTGATCAGAGTAGACATACGGAAGTTAGATACGGAGAAGACCTGGATCCGACCCCCCTCGCCCCATGGCACGAGGATGGCACACTACCAGACCCACTTCCTCCAGGTATCTGAGGATGGTTTCATCACCCGATCCAATTACATGGACACACAGTTGCCTCATGGACTACGCACAGTTATTGGTCAGATCCGCACCTCATCCCACCACCTGAGGATTGAGACAGGCAGATGGGAGGGTATACAGACAGAAGAACGCATATGCCCACTATGCGACAGAGAGCCAGAGACAGAGGAACACTACATCTGCCGATGCACTGTATATTACGACATACGAGGTAGATACCACTGTCTGTTTCGAGAGGGTTTTGGACCCCTGAGACGGATCATGCAGTATGAGGATCAGAGATGCTTGGGATTTTTCCTCTTGGAGCTCCAGAGGCGCAGAGCAACAATTCTACGGAGTAGGAGGCCCCCACAGCTCGGCTCACATAGACAGAGAGCAGTCACTGACTTTTTCATGGATACACGACAGAGTATGGCGGATACCACTACTACTGCCACACAGCCTACAGGAGTACATCATCATTGGACCTCATCTTCCGTAGGTGTCCCTTTGGATAGAGCAGTGGCACTTAGCCGGTCTAGGCGCCCATGTCCACCCGGACGAAGGCCTAGACATCCACACCACAGACAAATTAAAGCCATCATTGAGCGCCACAGGAGACAGATGCCAAGACGCCTCAGCTATGCAGAGATACACCTCCCTAGAGAACAGACATATCATTGATGGAGAGTTTTCCTTTCTCTACTCTCACTTTCAGATCACTGACATGTTTCCCTTTTATGGGACACTATTTCATTTCCTTTTCAGTCTTATAGGCATGTTTTTCATCTTTTTTCTCGTTCTAGATGAGAAACACACCATCATTGTATGTACTGCTTTGGTCTCATAGGCCACATTGGCCTTTTAGAGACGTTAATATACTCTCTCTCTCTCTCTCTCTCTCTCTCTCTTTGTCAAATTTACAATGAAGTACAAGTGCTCAATTGTCTAGTTGGAGAAACCACTCATATATACAAGCCTTTGAATGCGGTCTTGGAGGGATGGGGGATAGAAGCCACGGAGGGGAAATGTAGCAGCACTGAGGGTGGCCATCCTATAATATGAAAAATAGGCCGTGGCCACCCCAAGTAGGAATGAACCACTGCGAAAGCTCCCATTGGTATAGAGAGCCCCCTTGTTACTTCCAATAGTCACAAAGTGAGTGGAAGATGGATGACTAGAGCCTTGCTAGTGGTATTGAAACCAATCTTCCTCCTTGGAGAGAGTGGCAATAACCTGATTTAATAATAATCACAGCAAGTAAATAAATGACATAAACTGAATTGTATACTTTACCACTATAACCTTGGACAATGGGCAACCTGTTGGCCCCAAAATTGGTGCCCCTTGGAGTATTTCTTTATCTTCAATTGCAAATGGGTGCGATACAATTGAGATTTACTAATCTCCTCTGCTAATCCAAGTGCCTCTCACTGTTATAAATGACTAGCAATCCTTCAAACCAATTTGCCCATTGGTTTGCTTGCGGAATAAGCCTTCACCTTATGGTGTGGAGAGCCACCTTGTAGTTGTTCTCAACAGTCATGGAGCGAGTGGAGGATGGATGACTAGAGCTCTATGGTGGTGCGGAGAGCCACCTTGTAGTTGTTCCCAATAGTCACGAAGTGAGTGGAGGATGGATGACGAACTCTACTAGTGGCATTGAAACCGGTCTTTCTCCTTGGAGAGGGTGGTAATAACCTGATTTAACAATAATTACAGTAAGTAAATAAATCATATAAATTGAATTGTACACTTTACCACTATAATCTTGGACAATGGATAGCCTGTTGGCCCCAAAATTGGTACCCCTTGCCGTATTTCTTTATCTTCAATTGCAAATGGATAGAGTATAATTGAGATTCACTAATCATCTCCACTAACCCAAGTGCCTCTTGCTATCATAAATGACTAGAAAGGCTTCAAACCAATTTTCTCCTTCGTTTGCTTGGGGAATTGGCCCTCACCCTACTCCTTGTGAAATAAATTTAGTCCCAAATTGAAATTGGTTGGCTGGCCTCTTGATTTTCCTTGAAATTCTTCAATTTCAGCTATTGGAATCTTAGGCCTTCAATTTGAGCACATATCCCGAGGCAGTTGTCAAAACCCTAATTATGTTGTAAATTACGGTTGACAACAGAGATTGGTTGAAACCTCATCCTTTGATGACTCAAACTGTTGGAAAATTGGGGGAGCTGAGAAGAATGCTATAGAGAGAGAAATTTTTGATTTTCTTCGTGAAAACCGCCTTCAATTTGCTATTGCCCTGATCAAGAGAGCCCAACCTGCAATTGCCTTTAGTCTAGGAGTCGGAAATGGCTGTTCCTAGCCTCCAAACTGATGTTGCTTGCTTGTCTTGGCTCTTATGGGGTTGTTGCCTGCTACTGTAGGCCTTCAAACAGCTGTTGCTAGCTCTTGGGCAGGTCTTCAATCTTGTAGAACAATTCAAGAGACTCTTCTTCTCCTCCAGTTGTCTTCTCTTCTCTCCAATAGCTGGAATAGACTTGCACTAGTCACCAAAAACGTTTTTACCACTTGCATGAGTAAGTTTTGCCAAGCAGCAACCTTCTAATCCCATTTTTCAGCTTGTTAAATTAATTTTTGGAATATTATTTTGCAAAATTAATATATCCAGCTTATTAAAGTAATTTTTTGAATATTATTTTACAAAATTAATCTAATAATCATTCTAGTGCTTGGAAAATTAATTTCACTTGCCAATAGTTAAATTGGATAGGTCAATTTGTCTTCAAAGTGTCCTTAAGCAGTTATTGACTCTTAGAATGGCATTAGTTATTAATTAATACCTAGTCTCTATTGTCACCACTTACATTAGTGGCCAATAAATTGGTCTAGGGCCAAATCTAAAACCGGGTACCATGTAATACCTATCAGGCATAACTTATTTCAACTTTTGCCTTTGGTACCAATTGATATCTCGAGGCCTTGGATCTAGGTCCAAATCTAAAACTGGGTATCACTTAGTACTTATCAAGCATTACTTATTACAACTTTCACCTTTGGCATCGATTGATATCTGGTGGTCTTGGATCCCACATTGTGAAATAATTGACTTACACCTCACATGTGCAAGTCACATTTACACATTTGATTAACTTTTAGTCAAATGTTAAGCAAAGCTATAAAATTTCATATCCTCATGAGACCACCCCCTTGAAATCCTTGCAATCATCCTCGATTACATTACAATGTAGCAAAGCAAAACATATTGAATTTGAAATATTCCAAAATGCATCATAGTAAAAACATCATTGGCCATTGCCGTTGAACCATACTAATGCCAAACACTCGCTGAAAATTTCCAGCCAGCATACATAAAACACAAGACTCATAAAGAATCCAATATTGCGGCCAAAAACCCATAGAATGCATTTCTCATAAGCATATTTGAACTATTCTAGCCAAGCAACCATAGCAAAGTATAAACTGAGGATGAACCATGGCTGAAGTATCAATGACATTGATAAAATATGTTGCTGTCCACAAAACCAGCTGAATACCATTGAGAACTAAGGATCATCCATTGAAAACCAACAATTGATAATCAATCTCAAAAGATCATACACTAATGCAAAGTGATGTAAATGTATAATTTCAGAGTTACAGGTGAAAAACCATACCATTAGCATACTTATTACAGTGATTAGTACGTCATATAGTGACCTCATAGTTAGACATATTATCAGCATAGTTGCTTGGATGCATATTGAATACATTGGAGATCCACTATACACAAGACCTATCCATCACTAGACGAGTGGATGTATTACCTTCCTCTTGAGCATCAGGCAATGCCGTGGACCCTTGCTCTATTGAACCTGATAGAGCCCGTAGAGTTGACTCTAATTGAAAAGGCTTGAGGTAGGGCTATAACAATTGAGAATGGTCTTCCAAGTCATTATCTTCCATCCACTTAGCATCCATTGGTGAATAGTTTTGAAACTTTATCAAATACCGTTTGGAAACTTTATCTCTAATCTTTCTCTTCTTATGTGCCAAAATCTACTCGGATGCCAAAATCTCATCCCGCTCTTCAACCTTTGGCTGAAGTTTAGTAGATATATCCTTATGCACATCACCATGAAAAGGCTTCAACAAGCTCACATGAAAGGCATTGTGTATCTGCTAGTGTGGAGGCAATTTCAGCCAACATTATTGATTCTTTCTAGCACGTGAAGGGGCCCATAGTATCTCATACTCAACTTTTGATACCACCTCTCTCTATCTTTTATCTTTTTCAGCCTTGCTTTTTCTAAATGCACCAACCCATAATTGCCCTCTGCAAACTACAAAGCACGTCTATGTCAATGAGATGCCTTCTTTTGCTTCTCTTGAGACCTCTAAAGAGTATACTTAAACTTTGCATAGGTTGCATCCATGTTTTCTAAATACCGATCAGTCTCAAAGATCTTGTTCTTTATATGCAAAATAAGAGATACTTTCTTGCCACCTCACACAATCTCAAATGGAGCTTTACCAGTGGAACTATGCACTGTATTATTGTATGCAAACTCTACCAAATTTAAATATTGCTCCCATCGTGACTTATGCTTAAATACATAGCATCTCAAGAGATTAAGCATTGTAGAATTTGCCTCTTTTGTGACCATTTGTTGCGGTATTGTACCCATATTTTCCAATATCCTCTTCCAAAACAAACTAGTCGTTTGAGGGTCTCGATCATTGGTGATCAACTTTGGCATGCCATGATACTTAAACACATGTTACAAAAATAAGCATGCTATATGATCAACACCATATGAAACATTTGCACGACCAACACTTATTCCTTGAGCCCCAAAAGCACCAGGGGGTGTAAATGCATTACCATACATACCACTTTGCGACCCAAGCATCATGCCAATGAGGCCCTCGAAGATGACATCTACATCGTGCCCTTGCTATCCTTTTTGGAAGAATTTAAAAATCTCTCAAACTGTGGATCTTTGGCCAATTGAACAAAGATGTTAGCTACTGCTTTTAATCAAGCCTTGAATTGGTCATCATATTCTTCACTTCCTTCCTAGTCATTAGCATCTTGTGGCCTTGAAGGATGTGCTTCTTGATCAACAACCACATTTTCTCCTTGCTGTCCATGTTGTAAGCTTGTTCCAAGATTAGGTATTGCATTTTCCCCTTCATTATGTGCATTTTCAGAATGAGATGCATCGCCACTACTTGATTCCATCTCATAGTAAGAGGATATACTTTTTGTAAATGCTCAATCGAACACAAATTTAGCACTAGAACAATACTTTTCATCTTCAAATGGGTGCCTCGGGCCCACCAAATCAAGGGATTTGATAGTATCTGGACAATGGAACCATGGAACTAGCCTTTCTTCTTGGAGAGGGTGATAATAACCTAATTTAACAATGATTACAGCAAGTAAATAAATCACATAAATTGAAATGTACACTTTATCACTTTAATCTTGAAGAATAGACAGCATGTTGGCCCCAAAAGTGGCACTTATTGTAGTATTCTTTATCTTTAATTGCAAATCGATGGAGTACAATTAAGATTCACTAATCTCCTTTGCTAATCTAAGTGCCTCTTATGTCTGGCCTCTTGAATCTTCCTAAAATTCTTCAATTTCAATTGCTAGAATTTAAGTCTTAGGCCTTCAATTTTGAGCACATATCCTAAGACAGTTGTCAAAATCCTAATCTCTATTGTAAATTAGAGTTTATAGTAGAGATTAACCAACATATCTTCCTTTGATGACTCCAATTGCTAAAAAATGTTAAGGGGAGCTGAGAAATGACTGGAGAATGTTGTAGAGAGCAATTTTTGATTTGCTTCGTGAAAACCACATCCAATTTGCCGTGGCCTGATCAGGAGAAGCCCAAATTGCAATTGCCTTCAGTCTATGAGCCAAAAATGACTATCACCAACCTCCAATCGCAGTTCATTGCTTGTTCTAGCCTTTCTAAGCTTATTGCGTGCTCTTGCAAGCCTTCAAATAGCTATTGCCAGCATCTGGGCATGTTTCCAATGCTATAGAACAGTTCAACACCCTCATTCTCTAATGTTATTGACCCTTAGACTTGCATTAATTAAATAAATAAATTAATGCCTAGTCTCTAATGTTACCACTGACATTAGTAGCTAATAAATTGGTCTAGGTCCAAATCTTATATTGAGTACCACTTAGTACCTATCAGGCATAGCTTAGTATAACTTTTAGTATTTACCTTTGGCACCAATTGATATCTTGGGGTCTTGGGTCCCACAATGTGAAATAATTAATTGACTTGCACCTCATTTGCGCATGTCACATTTGCACGTTTGATTAATTTTGAATCAAATGCTAAGCAAAGTAATAAAATTTCACGTCCTCATGAGAGGTGTACATGGAAACTTGAAAGGCTCTTGCTGCTATAAATCATTCAACAACATTCCTTCTCGAAACCTCTCATCATAATGCCTTAGGCTGTAGTACTGGGTGGCTAGGCAAAGCTAAAGTTGTTTAAGGCTAAGAAAAGGGCTAGATCTGAAAATCAACCCAAAAAGAGGCCAAAATAGCAAAAAAAGGGCTCGAAAACATTGGCACAATGTAGGGAATTGATGGCTGTACATAAATGTTTCATTTGTGAATAGGAGAGTCACATTGCAAGGGACTTTTCCAATAGACAACAAGTTGGAAAATCAAAAAATCAAGGAGATCCTAAGGAAAAGAAGCCCAAAACATCAGTGGGATTGGTGCTTAATGTTGTTAATGATTAGCCCAATGATGATACTATTGAGTTGTGTAAAGCATGGGGCAAAATTAGAGATTAGCATGCATTGATTTTCTTTGATAATGGTGTATGAGCCAACTTCATCTCTATTGACATGGCAGCCTGTCTAGGCGTGAGAGAGGATGAGATGGGACCCATGGGGAAAGTTGGAGACAACGAAGAGTTATTCATTGCTTCACTTGAGGATTGTGATGTATTGTTGGGAATGCTATGGTTTCACCGTATGCATGTGGTGATTGATTCTCGTGTAAAAGATATCACTATTTAACATAAGGGAAAGACACTCACACTTGATGTAAAGTTAAAAGGGAAATTTGTCCTTGTTGTATTTGTTGTTGCCATTTCTAAAGTAATGAAAAATCATCTTTCAGTGTACTTGGTTTATACTAAGGATAAAGATGATAATGAGAATGTTGGGAATATGTCCAAGTTAGAGAAAGATCACATGTCATTTTTAGAAATGTATGTTGATTGCTTCTCTTACTCACTTCTAGAGCAGCTACTGCCTGAAAGGCTTGAAGATCATGGCATAGATCTTATCCGTGGAAGTAGCCCATCTAATCAGCCACCCTATAGAGTTGGTGTAGCCCACAAGAGGAGATTATGAGTTAGGTGAATGAGCTGTTAGAAAAAGAGCTGATTCAGCCGAACTCTTCTTTTTGTTCTCTAGTCCTTGTGATGCAAAAAAAGGATGGTTTATGGCGTATGTGCATTGACTATCATGCTCTGAACAAGATCATGATAAAGTTCATGGCGTATGTGCATTGACTATTATGCTCTGAACAAGATCATGATAAAGAATCGGTTTTCGATCCCATGGATCGATGATGTTTTGGATAGATTATAAGGGGTAGTCATATTTAGTTGTGTAGATTTGAAAAGTAGATATCATCAGATATGAATTAGATTGAAGGATGTGCTTAGGATAGCTTTTAGGACATCTTTTGGGTCATATGAGTTTCTTGTCATGCCTTTTGGGCTCACAAATGCTCTTGCCACTTTTAATCGGATGATGGATTGCATTTTCAAGTCACATAGAGAAATTGTGGACACTTTCTTTGAAGACAATTGTCTATTCAAAGAACAAGGTAGAGCATAGAAAACATTTGGACATTGTGTTCAATGAATTGCGTAAGTATAGGCTAGTTATCAATGACAAGAAAATTGAATTCTTTTTGTATGAAATTCACTTTTTAAGGCATATTGTATCAACTGATGGTATTCGCACGGACTATGTAAATATTGAGGCAATATGATCATGGCGACTTTTGAGGAATGTCTATGGGATCCGTAGCTTTGGGTTTATGTTTTTACAATAGGAAGTATATATGTGGGTTTGTTGAAATTACTTTGCATGCTTTACAGAAGAAGAATGTGCCATTTAGATAGACAGTAGTGGAAATTTCGGCATTTGAAAAGTTAAAGAAAAAGATGACCCCAGATCTTGTGCTTGTGTTGCTTGATCTAAGGAAGTCATTTGTTGTTTAGTGCGATGCATGTGGTAACAACATTGGGACTGTTCTTATGCAGGATGATTGTGTTGTGGCTTATGAGAACTGAATTCTCCACGGTGCAGAGAAGAATTTGCAAGTCTATGAGAAAGAGCTCTTGGTTGTAATTCATGCACTGTCTATGTGGAAATATTATTTGTTAGGGGCTAATTTTATAGTTTAGACAAACCATCAGACTTTGAGGTACTTTTTGATGTAGACAAAGTTGTTAGAGAAGCATATGAGATGGGTGAAGTTTCTCTCAATGTTTCATTTTTAGATTGTATATATTGATGGTAAAAAGAATGTTATGGCTGATGTACTATCATGTAAGCCACAAAATTTACCCATTAGTATGGTTTATCACACTAAGTTAGATGCCTTGAAAGAGTAATTTGCTATTGATTTAGACTTGTTAATGTTTATGATTAGCTTTGCAATGGCCAGAGACATGAGCACTTTGTGCTTAGAGATGGATTTTTTATGCTACATGGACCACTGTGTCACAAAGCACCTCTGTATACAGGACAAAGGTATTGATGCAATAGTCAAGGCAGTGGAGCATTTCTTTTATTGGCCAGCTTTGAGGCATGATGTAGAGTAGTTTGTCAAGACATGTATCGTATGTCAAAAGGTAAAGCATGATAGGCAAAAGATGTTGGGCTTGTTGCAACCCTGCCTATTCTAGATTGGCATTGGGGGAGCATTGTAATGGATTTTATTTTTGAGCTTCCTAGGACACCTATAGGGAATGATAGGATATTGACTATCATTTACAAGTTTAGCAAACATGTCCATTTCATTCCAGTGAGGAAGAAAATAAAGGCTAATCATATGGCATGATTGTTTTTGCAGCATGTCTTTAAGTATTATGGTATGCTAGTGCTGATTGTCAGTGATTGAGAACCTTGGATGACTAGTTTATTTTGGAAGGGATTGCTCGAGAATATAGGTACCATGCTGAAATTGTCATCATCCTTCCATCCGTAGATAGATGGTTAGTTTGAGAAAGCAAATTCCAAAGGGTTGGATATTTTGAGGTGCCATGTTTCAGACCACAAGATATAGTGAACCACTATTTGTGTAGGGATTAGGCATGGAGATCGAGGCAGACAATCATTACGCGCAGTGAGAGACAGAGAGAGTGCGGAGGAGCGGAGCAGAGAGTGAGCACGTTTTCAAGTACAATGAGGAGTCAATATCTTTAGGTTTTTAGATAAATATATATATGTAAGTACAAGTGCTAACGGTGTGTCCACACTCGAGCACATTTAAAAGGCACGAGGCCTTTATTCCCAATCTCCCAGCTAAAGGTAATGTGCCTTAAGAGGAGAAAAGAATCAGCTAAGTCTAGGTATGTACAAAGCTGAAATACATATATCTATCCAACTCCCATCATCTGTCGGCAATGAGCAAACCGCTTTGTTGGAAGACCCTTCATAAGAAGGTCTGCAGGGTTATCATCTGTATGCACTTTGACAAGCTCAATGCTTTTGCTGTCAAGTACATCTCTAATGAAGTGGTATTTCACCTGTATGTGCTTTGTCTTTGCATGAAAGACAGGATTCCATGCTAGCATGATAGCACTTTGACTATCACAATGGAGAATAGGTAACTCTGTGATGCCAAGCTCTCCCACCAGACGTGAAAGCCATAAAGCCTCCTTGCATGCCTCAATGGCAGCTACATACTCTGCCTCTGTAGTAGACAATGCAACACACTTTTGTAGCCTGGAGATCCAAGAGACTACTCCTCCTGTGAAAGTAAACACATACCCAGAAGTGGACTTCCTGTAGTTCGCATGACCATTATAATCTGCATCCGTAAAGCCAACAACAGATGCCTTCTGCTTTCCAAAGCAAATGCACAACTTCTTTGTGCGTTTGAGGTATCTGATAATACCTTTCACTACATCCCAATGCTTCTTGCCAGGGGTTGCCATGTATCTGCTAACCACTCCCACTGCAAAGGCAATGTTAGGACGTGTAGCAACCATAGTATACATCAAATTGCCAATAGCTGAAGCATATGTTATCTTGGCCATTTCAGCCTTCTCATTATCAGATGTAGGGGTGTCCTCCGCACTAAGTTTCACATATGGAGGCAATGGAACCCCCTTCGTATTGAAACGCTGCAAAAATTTGGAGATATACTCCTGATGCCATGAAGACTTTGCTTCAATGAATCCAAGGCATGAGTATCTCTGCCAGCAATCAGCATGTCATCAACATACAAAACCAAGATAATTAGGCTGCCATTTGCTGCCTTCTTGGTGTACAAGCAGTGATCCACTTGACTTCTATGAAAGCCTTGGGATTACATGAATGTATCAAACTTATGATACCATTCTCTTGGTGCTTGTTTCAGCCCATACAAACTCCTTTTGAGTTTATATACCATTTTTTCTTTCCCTTGTTCAACAAACCCTTCAGGCTGTTGTATGTATATGTCTTCATGCAGATCATCATGTAAAAACGCAGTCTTTATATCCATCTGTATGAGCTCCATATCCTCAACTGCAACCAAGCCAAAAATGGTTCTCAATGTAGTTATCTTGATTACAGGAGAGAAAATCTCATCAAAGTCAATTCCATGCTCCTGCTTGTACCCCTTTGCAACCAATCTTGCTTTGTACTTTGGTGAGGAATCAGAAGTGACCATCTTGTAAACCCATTTGCATGGAAGAGTTTTCTGCCCTTTAGGCAACTGCACCAAGTCCCAAGTGCCATTTTTTTCAAGAGATTCCATCTTTGACAACATGGCTTTATACCATTTCTGGCTGTCCTGTCTATCCATTGCTTCCTTGAAGCAAGACGGTTCACCAGTCTGTCAACATGACATAATCAGCCACATTAATTGCACCAGGAACAAATTTGTCAGGTTGTTTAGTAGCCCTAGGGGATCTCCTAACCCAATGGTCATTATTTGCTGGCTATTTCTACAAATTTCCATTTTCAGCATGCTGTCCTGGCATTTCAGTGTGCAAATCAGCATTAACAGCTTGCTGTCCTGGCTGTTCCTGCACATGTAATGGCTCATTTTCATGGGCAATAGCTGGATGATCATTTCCAGTATCATTTCCTGCATCTACAGGTTCATTTACAGCAGGTATTTACTGCTGTATAGTGGACACATTTTGCTGTCCAAAAGGTATTTCTTCTTGGAATACAACCCTACGGATCTCCTCAGTCTTTTCGGACTATTTGTGCATGCGATCTTCCCGGAAGATAACGTCATTGCTGCGTACTACTTTCCTTTTCTCGGAATCTCACAATCTATATCCCATTTCACTCTCGTCACCATATCCTAGGAAAATGCATTTACAAGACTTTGGCTCAAATTTGTTGCATTTTTCTTTATGAATGTGCACAAAAGCCTCGCAGCCAAACACTTTCAGATGAGCATATGAAGGTGACTTTCCCGACCATGCTTCTTGGGGAACTCCCTCCCCCCCCCCCCCAAAGACCTGTTTGGTGACCGATTAATTAAGTGAACGGCCATCATAATAGCCTCTGCCCAAAAACCATGGGGTAATGCAGCATGAGACAGCATCGTACGGACCTTATCTTGTATGGTTCGATTCATACGCTATGCAACTTCATTTTGGGGCGGATTATGAGGGGCAGTGATCTCCTTCTTTATCCCTTTGATGTCACAAAATGCCTGAAAAGCCTTGGACACATATTCCCCACCATTGTTAGAGCGAAGATACTTAAGTGTCTTATCTGTTTGATTTTCAGCCAATGCGAAGAATTTTTTAAACTTGTTAAAGCACTTTATCCTTGCTACGAATAGGGTAAACCCATACTTTCCGTGTAGCATCATCGACAAAGGTGACAAAATATTTCTTTCCTCTAAAGATAATCCTGGCATTTGACATACATCCGAATGTACTAACTCTAGAGGAGAAGATTTCAAAGAAAGAGACTTTTTATGAGATGTCTGTGCATGTTTGCCGTAAATGCAATGATCACAATGCTCAAAATCAGCATAACGAAGACAAGGCAAGTAACCCAAACGAGAAAGTACTTTCATTCTTGTTTGACTCATGTGTCCCAACTGGCCATGCTACAAAGAAACACTTGGCTGCTTGGTTACGGCAACAACATGGTCACGCACACTAGATACATGAAGTGGATACAAAGTATCACTCTTACAACCTCTAGCAATAACCCTAGATCCCTTATAGATCTTTTATTTTCCATCACCAAAGGTGGTATGAAAACCATCATCATCTAGCTGCTATGTGCTAATCAAGCTCTTTTTGAGCTGAGGTATATGCCGTACATGTTGAAATGTAAAGACAGAGCCATGCTAAAACTGTAACTGCACACTGCCAGTATCTACAATCTCACATGCATAGTTGTTCCCAAGATGGACAACACCATGTTGACCCCCTGTGTATAGGCGGAAAACCACTCATGATGAGGGGTGATATGAAAGGAAGCACCTGAATTAAGAATCAAGGTATGCATGTCATCATCTATATCTGCAAGTAAAGCATGTGCACCAAAGTGTGAAGAGACAAAGAGTACATCACTGCCACTATCACTGTCATGAGTGACTACATTGACCTCTTCAATTTTTACACTACTCTTCTTAGGCTGACTGTCCTTCTTCTCTTCCTTGCTATCATCTGTCTTCTTGCCTTTTCCTTTCTCTTTTTTCCATTTGTAGCAGTCACGTTTAAAGTGACCCTTCTTGCCACAATGATGGCATTCAACATCTTTGCCACGTGATTTACTGCGTCCCTTGCCATCATATTTGCCCTTTTGTTGTGATCTGCCCCTAGTATGCAAAGCACTGGAAGACTTACTGGATGCATTGTTCTACCGATTCATCTCTTCCATAAGTAGAGCACTCTCTACATTGGCATACAAAAGGCTCACATTAGAATTGCTCATAGCAGTCCTGAATGTATTCCAACTCTTTGGTAGAGTGCAAAGCAAGAAAGTAGCCTTAAATTCCTCATCAATCATGAACTTCAAGGCAACCAGCTGGCTGAAAATGGAGTTAAACTCACTCAAGTGAGTAGACATTGCTGTACCCTCTTTCATACGCAAATCCATAAGCTTTTTCAGCCAATACACTTTGCTTACAACACTCTTTTGTGCATACAGCTCTTCTAGTTTAGTCCATATAGCATATGCAGAATCCAAACCTTCAATGTTGAAGAGCAAGTCATCAGATATCGATAGCTCTATGGTTGAGTGTGCAAGCTCATTTAACTCATCCCAATCATCCTGATCCATGTCCGCGGGCTTTGCTCCTTTGGTTTTGATCGGCTTTGCCTGCTTCTTTTGTAACAGGATATTGTAGCACTGCTTTTGCCAAACTGCAAAATTGTGTGTGCCTTCAAGCTTCTTTATGTGCATCGGATTACTACTGTCATTGTTGCCAGCCATGATTTTGAGCCCAAATGTGACAAAAAAACCAGCAAATGCAGGCACAAATTGTCACCCAAGTCACCAAGGTACAAGCAAGTACCAATCAGCAATAAATGACCACGCAGAAGCACAGATTTCAGATTTGTAATTAAATTTTCAGAAGCAACAAACCATGTGCTACAGCATTATCCAACTGATTATAGCTGTTCCAAGGGCATGTGCATCACATTACATGAGGAATCCCAAAATTTCAGCTGCAATTTCTGTTGTACATGTACCCACGGGCATAAAATTTGACATGAACGGTCAAAGGCCCCAAAATTTTGTGCTCAAAGCATCAAACACACATCCGCATTTCCTCCGTCATGCATAGGACATGCTAGTTTTGCCAAAATAGAGCAATTTCAGCAAAACCCCCAAATTTTACCAAGAGTTGATGTCCAAATTGCGTGGAATTCAACCTACATGTACATAAAATGACCAAATGCTGCACAAATTTTGCCCAAACTACAAAAGCCCCAAATTGCGCGGGGTGCAATGTGCATCAATGTTGAGAAATTGGGTAAATTTCAGCCCAATTTGCGCATGTACATTAAAAGCCCCAAATCTCGGGGACATAATGTCACAAATTCCTGCAATTTCCGAGACAGATATCACTGTTGCATGTTGCTCACATCAAATTTGGATAAATCCCTAAATTTTCCAAGTCCTGTGTGCACTAATTTCAATAAAATTGAAATAATTTCACTAAAATGTGAAAATGTCCCAAAATTCACGGGCAAATGTGCACTGACTTTGCAATTTCTGAGTCAGATTGTCCAATTCTGTGTTGAGATCCCCAAATTCGGGAAAAACCTCAAATTCTTGGCTTAATTTTGCACAGATCTGCACACTGTGCTTTCGTGGGCGAATGCCCGGAGGAGAAGAGGCAAATTCAAAGGAGATTTAGAAGAAAAGATTTTTCCCCTATTTTTTTTGTGTAAGGATGTGACGGGGTCTATTGACCCCGTTTGACCGTCCTGCCATGCACGGGACCTGTCCCAGAGTGCAGCGTGCCCGTCAGCTGCTGCCCGCCATGCGCCGATTTCTGTGCGCTACTTTGCCGAGTCCTGCCGACTGCTGCCCGCTATCCACATGTCGTCAGCCGTCGCTTAGTTGTCGTGTAGCGCACTGATTGCTGCCCCTGTCACGCGTTACGTGGCAGTCAATTGTAACGCGCTTGTCGACTGTCCGCTCGCCTGAGCCTTATCGCACAGCTATCATATGTCACAAACTTTCGCATGCCCTGCAACACTTTCTGCTCACATGCGACTTGCTGCCTAATTTTGGCTATAGCTCCTGTCAGTCGTTTGTTGACTGGCAACACGATTGCTTCTCCTGCATACAAGCCTGCCTTCGACTTGTCTCACCTACTCGCTTGCGAACTCAGAGAGGCACAAAACACATCAATCGTAGCTTTGATACCGGTTTGTAAGAACCGATTAGGTACGGAGATCGAGGTAGACAGTCGTTACGCGTAGTGAGAGACAGAGAGAGTGTGAGAGAGGAGAGTAGAGAGTGAGCCTGTTTTCAGGTACAATGACGAGTTAGTACCTTTAGGTTTTTAGATAGATATATATGTGTAAGTACAAGTGCTAAGGGTGTGTTCACACCCGAGCACATTTAAAAGGCACGAGGCCTTTATTCCCAACAATTTGCCATTAGTTGAGTTTGCACATACCAATACAATGCATAGTTCCACTGGCAAAGCTCCATTTGAGATGGTTGAGGGTGAAAAAAAGATATCACCTATCTTGCAGACTAAGGATAAGATATTTGAGGCTGATTGTTTTGTGGAAAACTTGGATGCAGCCTACGCAAAGATAAAGTATGCACTTCAGAGATCACAGGAAATGCAAGAGAAGGCAATTGATCTTTATAGACGTGCTTTGTAGTTTGCAGAGAACGATTATCTATTGCTATGTTTTGAAAAGACAAGGTCGAAAAAGATGAAAGGGAGAGAGGGGTATTCGAAGTCAAGTATGAGATACTATATACCCTTCCAAGTGTTGGAGAAGATCAATGATGTGGCATATTGGTTGAAATTACCTTCACATTGGTGGATACACAATGCCTTTCATGTCAGTTTGTTAAGGCCTTTTCGGAATGATGTGCCAGAAGATATGTTTGCTGAAATTCGGCTTGAGGTTGAGGAGTTGAATGAGATTTTGGTACCTTCGCAGATCTTGGCACATAAGGAAAGAAATGTTAGAGGTACAAGTTTCCAAGAGATATTTGGTGAAGTTTCAAAATTATTCACTAATGGATGAAAAATGGATGGAAGTGATGGCCTAGTAGACGATCCTCAATTGTTGCAACTTTACCTAGATGCCTTTAAGTTAGTTTAGCTCAGTCAGGTTCAGTAAAGCAGGGGTCCAAAGTATTGCATAATACTCAAGGGGGAGGTAGCAGTTCCATTCCTCCAATTGTGAACAACTCTCATATGTAGTGGATCTTGGATATATTTAGCATGCATCCAAGGTACTGTGCTGACAATATGTTTGCCATGAGGTCACTACTCAGTGTACTGGTCATTGTGAGATGTATGCAGATAAATATGGTTGTTACTGTGGCTATGAGACTATACTTTTGCATCAGTTTGGGATTAGTTCATGATCGGTTGGGCATGAGCTTTTGCAATCAAATTCTGGTCAATTTCAGCTCAATTTTTGATCAGTTTGAGAACCATTTATGGTCACTTTTGGGATCAATTTTGCATAAGTTTTTGCATCAATTGCTGATCAGTTTTTGCAATGAGTTTGTAATCAGTTTGGAATCACATTTGCAGCAATTTGTGATAAGTTCTTAGATCAGCAAATGATCAGCTAATGTTAAGTTTTTAATGGTTTACAATTGGTTCCATGGACAACAATATGTTAGTAAATGCCATTGATAGTTTCAACCATGGTTTATGTTGAGAATATGCTTTACTATGGTTCTGAAGTCAGAATAATTCAGAAACATGAGTTATGGATGCATCCAATGGGTTTCTAGCAACAGTTCTAGGCTAACTTTGAGTATTATCTAATGTCTATGGTGCCTTGAAATTTTCAACAAGGTTCGGGGTATGTGGCATGGTTGGACAATAGTGGCCAATGCTGTGACTGTGATGCCTTATGGAAACTCTAGTGCAATATACTTTTCCATTGGCACAAAGTAGTGCAATTGAGGACGATTGCAATGGGTTTCTAGCAATAGTTCTGGGCTAGTTCTCGGTATTATTTGATGTTTATGCTGCTTGGAAAATTTCAGCAAGGTTTGGGCCATGTGGCATGGTTGCATAGTAGTGGCCAATGTTGTGACTGTGATGCCTTATGGAAATTTTAGTGCAGTATGCTTTACCTTTGGCACAATGCAATGCAATCGAGGACGATTGCAAGGATTTGAAGGGCTCTCGGAGGTCTATCACGGAGGCATGAAAATTTAAGATGCTCTAATCTTGTCGGTAACGTTTGATTAAGATATTAATTAAGTGTGCAAGGTTATTTAGCACATGTGATGCACATGGTAGTTATTTCATGGTAAGAGGCCAAGGATCCTAAGGATGCAGTGGGTGTCAAAGAAAAAAGTGTCAGTGATGACACTTAGGATTAGCATTAATTAATTAATTGATGCGAGTCTAATAGTTAATAGAGGTTGGGGCGGTGAGAGAGGCCCTCGTGTGGACTGTGGTTGTAACTGTATTGAAGTCTTCTGAGTCTCCTTTGCAAAGAAGTCTGTGAGCTGCCTTTGTGAAGGGCCTCGATGTTTTGGAGCAGCTCTACTCCCGAGGCGCATGTCACGAAGCCGTCGTATCTCGAGAAGAAAGAGGCCAAGGTATCGCTGATCGGTAAAATCCATTACTCTGGATAGTAGTCCAAATCCGTCTCTAAAGAGACAGTGGAAACGACCACAGACCTCATAATACGCTAGGCAGCAACAAATACAATGCTCCTCTGTCTCTGGCTCTAATTGGCATATCTGGCATATGCGCTCCTTTGGTGGGATGGATCTATATCTGCCAGTTTCAATCTCTAGCTGATGTGAGGAGGTGTGCAACTGGCTAATAGTACATCTGATCCCATGGAAAAGGTGGGTGTCCATGTATCTCGGGCGAATAATAAATCCATCATCTGTAGTATGAAGGAAATGCATGCGGTAGAAAGCCATCTTTGTCCTTGGCTCTTGCCCTGGCATCAACCATGTCCGTTTGATATCCATTTGGATAAGATCCATCCTGATGATCTTGTGGATCTCTAACCTGCTCAGATCAAGAGATGGTGCATCAAGGGAGTACTGGAAGGGAGGTAACTTGTCCATGCTAAAGCCATGCAGCTCAAACTAGGCCGACATCTGTGCATACCAACATGAAGTATCACCCTCTCTGGCAAGTTGTCTGGAGGACTCAAGGGCCAACCGTGCATATCTGTGTCTGGGTAAGTCCCATAGGCTATGTATGTATGTGACTGATCGGGTGAGGGCCTCTACCACAATCAGTGTAGTTGCTAGCTCGGCTTTGATGATCTCATGTGGCTTTGAGGCCTTACATCTGATCATCTTGGATATCATGGACACTAGGGATTTCTCCATCGACATCCATCCATCATAAGTGTGCCCTGACCTGCTACAGTGGTCAAGACTAGGCCTCCATATTTGTACTCCATAAAGTAGTGTGGATGTGACCAGTGTATCGAAGAGCCACAACTTGGTGCGGGGTTCTTGGAATTGCACCTGTGAGCACATCCTCTCCAAACCACCTAGTGCTGTGTATTTGCGAGTCAGTCTAGTGTCTGCTGCCTCTCGCATAGAAAAGGTGGGCCCTGTGAATAAGACTCCTAGGTATGTATAAGAATCCACATACTCGAGCTCCTCAGATTCATATGTGAATTTAGGTGTTGATCTCTTGACCCACTGTGGTGTAGTATTAAATACCATCACCTTGGTTTTACCAAGGTTCACTGAAAGCCCACTGTCCAAAGTATAGGAGTGTAGTGTATCCAAGTGTCTCTGTAGACCCTCTGGAGAGTCAGCTATCAATACAATGTCATCTGCATACAATAGGAGGGGTACCAAGGGCTAGCTAGTGGAGCTCCTCTATCTCCTTTCTATGAAATGTGATCAGCAATCCTATCAATGTACAGGCCAAATAATATCGGAGAGAGGGGGTATCCCTGCTTCACCCCAATGGTGGAGTAAATAGGTGCCGAAAGGCCCTCAGGTGCCCGGACTCTGCCCACAACTCTCTCATACAGTGCCAAACTACCCCAACTGAGCTCTTTCGGTACTCCCATGGTATGCAATCTATTTATCAACCCGTCTGTCGGTACTATGTCAAAGGCTAAAGGCTTTGTGGAAGTCCACAAAGCAGCAGTAGGTCTGTCGGCCATGGGCCCTTCCCTCCTCAATGATCCCTCTGAGTGTGAGGATGTGATCCAATGTGGAGAAGCCTCTTCTAAAGCCAGCCTGTCTCTGTGCTCTAAGACCCCACATCTCTGCCCACCTGCTTAACTCATGCTCAAGGATGGAAGCATATAACTTAGCCAATGTATGTCCAACCATGATAGTCCGATAGTTACTGGGTAGAGTAGGGTCCCCTGACTTGAGAATAGGCACAATAGTGTTCGTGCTCTAGCTTTCTGGTAGGCCTTCACACATGGCTCTGTTAAATATGTAAGCTAGGAATCCTGCCACCAAATCTCTAGCATGGATCAAGTGCTTGGCTACTAATACTAATCCATCATGATCTTGTGCCTTTCCTCTGCTAAGTCTGTCAATGGCCTCTCGGACCCTACTTTCTGTAAAGAAAGTGGTGGTCTCTAGACAAGGCTCAAGTGGTTCAGGAAGAGATGGCTGACCCTCCACAGTATAAAGACTAGCTGCATACTCCTCCCATACAGCGGTGGACGTAATAGGTGTGGTCAGGCAATGCTCTCTGAAAAGCCTCTAAGTCTCTCTAGAGTCCTGGCTCAAGAATAACTGATATAGGTTTCGCTTCAGCTGGGCCAAGAATGTTCTCTTCTTTCGCCGTGTGAGGTGTCTAAAGAGTATCTGTGCCTATTCGTGGGTAGTGGATCCCAGTGCTATCTCTCTCTGTAGCCGTGCTCTAGTCTCACGGCACTCATCATCATACCAGCTGTTCCGAGGTGTCAACCCGGTGGAGGCTCTCTATGTGGGTTGTGAGTGTGGGAAGGTTACATCTGTAGCGATGTGTAGGGCCTCACTAAACTGTTGAGTCAACTCCTGTTGTGGCGGGGTCTGCATCATGTAACAATCTAAGGATCTCCGTCTCATAGGTATCCTCTGTCTCTCTAGAAAAGAGATATCTCGGGTGCCGGTGAGCTGCATGATGGGTCTGCGTGTCAGTGAATTGGAGGTCGATGGTGAATGATAGGTAGGCATGATCCATTGCAACTTCGAGAAGGCGTGGGAATACTGAGAGGTCCTGGATATGAGATATTAGCATCGGTGGGGCAAGAACATAGTCTACTATGCTAGCACCATATCGGTGAGGATAACATGTGAAGGCGCCGGATAGGGGGTATCTAGCTAGGCCATTAAGAATGGCCAACCTGTGTGCTGTGCCCATCTCCACAAGGTATCTCCCATATTCAGTGACTTCCCCCATATCCTGAGATGTCCTCTCTAGCTGTAGCTTTGACACATCGTGCTCCTGTAGCATCTCCTCAGATGCATCAAAGAAAGACACCTGATGGGAGGCTGTCCTGAAATTAAAGTCTCATGATGGGAGAGAGAGAGAGAGGGAGGAGTTGATCCATTTTCTGCTCAGAGAACAACAATTTGCTATAGAAGACAACCATTTGGGGGCCTCAACAAGCAGGGAATAGTAGGGAGACACCTTTCATTTTTTGCTTAGAGAATAGCAATTTGTTGTAGAAGACAACCATTTGGGGGCCTCAACTAGTAGGGGATAGCAGGGAGACACCTCTCATTTTCTGCTTAGAGAACAACAATTTGTTGTAGAAGACAACCATTTGGGGACCTCAACAGGCAGGGGATGGCAAGGAGACACCTTCCAGGGGTTGGCAACAGCGTTGCTGATCAGGTGATAGCATTTTGAAGGTGCGTGGCAGTAGGTGAGTGCATTAAAGGGCGACTGCATTAAATGCAGGTTGGAGTAGGTAGCAAGCAGATTTTTGGGTCTTCTTGCGAAAAAAGTCAGATTTCTCCCTCATCTTGGCTTTCTCTCAGTTTCTCCAACCCATTCTTAGGAGATCTTAGCGTTTCTTAGCCATTTTGAGCAGATCTCAGCCGAATTTGGTGGACAGTAGAGGTGTCTTTGCTATAAACCCTAAATTTCTGTTTGGGTTTAGCAGACACCTCGGGAACTACGCCAATAGGATAAGGCATCATACACTAAAATCAGCACTTGAAATTTGTTGTATTGTCAAGGATTTCAGATGCCGAACCATCCATCGTAAATTTGGGGCAGTGTTTTGGCTAATTGGGGTCTAATTAGAGCAAGTCCTGAGTGAAATATTCAAGGGGAAATTGGCCCAAATTGCTCGCTGATTGTTTGTACAACAAGCGGCTTTGGGATTAGCAAAGGAGATTGTGGAATCTTAACTTTACTCAGTCCCTTAGCAGTTAAAGTTAAAGAAATAATGAAAGGGGCCTAGTTTTGGGGCCAACTGGGTGTTTATTGTCCAAGATTGATAAGGTAATGTGTGTATTTCAGTTTATGCTTATTTATTAATTGCTGTAGTTAAGTGCTTGATTAGGTTTTACCACCCTATTGGAGTAGAAAGATTGGTTTCACCTATGTAGGGACATAAACCAAGTCAATCTCCCCTACATGGAGCCTCTCTCTAATAGAATCATATACACCTCAATGTGCTTGGTGCAAGCATGAAATACTAGATTCCTCACAATTTCCATGGCACTGTGACTGCTAGTATAGATAGGGGTAGGTGATTGTTGTCCCACACTAAGCGTCTGAGCCATACACATTCCAATGTAGTTGTAAATGGTGCCTTTGTATTTAGCTTCATAGTTAGATGTGACCATTGTAGACAGCCAAGTGAGACATGAATTACCAAGCATGAAACAATTACTAGTAGTGGATATTCTCTTGTTCAAAAATCCAACCCAATCACTGTCTATGAATGCATGCAGACAAAGAGAAGTGCAATTAGGATAGAAAAGGCTCAATGTGTTCATGCCTTTAAGATAGCAAAAGGCATGTTTGACTGCTTACTAATGTGTAGTATCAGGGTTGTACATAAAGCGTGCCAATTGAGAGACCCCAAAACTGAATATCTAGTTGTGCGTTACTGGAATGCAAACATGCAACAGCCGGTTGATAGAGAGAAGTATCAAATGGATCTCCTATATCATCAAGTATAAACTTGTGGCTAGTCTCAACTAGAGTAGAGATAGGCTTGTAGCCTTGTATTTGACTACGCTCAAGGAGCTGCCCAATGTACTTAGATTGTTGCAAAACAATGTCCCTTTTATGCCAAGATAGTAGTGCAAGTGGCCAAGATCTTTGATGTTGTTTAGCAAGCGGTGATTGAGGACAAGTCTCACTCACAACTCGAAAACGAGATGTTAAGGAATGCTGTTTAAAGAATTGACTTTGTTGAAGGATAACTCACAACGAAAATTTTCAATGTTGAACACAATAGAACCAACACACAAACCCAAACGACCAAATATGCCTCTTGTAGCTCAAAAACACATTCCAGGTAAAGCATCTCACACACCCTACACAATTGTTAAGAAAACACAAGCTTCAAGAAAAAAAAAAACTACAGAAAGATCTCATAACTCTAAACTTCTAATATTTAACTCCCAAGTCTTTGAATGCTTCTACCAACACAACAAGTTTCTCACACTTGTGTGTGACCCTCCACTCTTCTCACATTAGAACAAGTTTGTGTCTCTAGGGAAGGGTAGGGCTCTCTACAACTTCTCTCACTCCTTCTTATATAGGATTTCTAAATACACACATTGAATTGGGATTTAAACGCTTTGCTTTCTTATAAAGCTTGAAAAGCTTTAAATGTTGAGAAAAACAAATAGCTTTATAACCTCTTAAGTCTTAGAGCTCCGGTTCCTTGGTATAGTGGCTTCATAGTGGAGGAGTTTACGCTCCACAACAGGTTTCTTACACACCCGATCACCCTTCTATTCCCTAGACTAGCGGTAGAGTATCGTCAGTTAATGGAGGGCTTTGGACGGCTTTTCGGCACAGTTCTTTCTCTAGACTAGCGGTAGAGTATTGCTAGTTAATAGAGGACTTTGGACGGCTTTTCGGCACAATTCTTTCTCCCTCCGCAGATGTAGTGACAACAGGAGTCTCGAAGGTATGGGTGGCTGTGAAAGATACAAAGAGTATACCTAATTTTCTTGAGATTGAGGTAGGCAGACACTCTTTCAGGCAGCAGTTTATTGTGACGGCAGCTTGGCCAACGCTTGTGATGCCACAACTTTGGGCATCAGGCAGCAGATTGCACGCGTTTCGGAGCCAAGGCAGCTTAGCCGGCAGAACCACAGGTGGATGTGGACGGTTTCACAGGGGTCTAGCAATGACAGAGAAGGAGACGACAGGGGGGGCCTTAGCCAGCCCCTTAGACACAACCACGGCAACAAAGAGCAGGAGGGCAGGGCGATGGGCCCCCGTCACAGAACACCTTGCAGCCACTTCCTCCCCCCTCGCTCTTTCCATCCAGCTGGATCACATGCCTCCACTCCCATCACCCAGTGAGGTGTCTCAGTCCCCCTCGCTTGAGATCCCTCCCCCCGGACCCTATCCCACAGCTTCCCCCCTTTCGAGGCCACTCCCCTCCCCTCCCACACCCGCCTCATACGTCCGATCACCCCCACCACCCCTTACTCTTTCTCTTTCCTACCTTCTCCCCCGCTGATCAGCCCCCCCCGATCTTCACCTAGTACATGTGTCCCCCCCCCTCCTCCCCCAATCCATTCTTCCCCTTCCCACAAGGGGTGGCGAGCCTCGCACGCCCATATCTTCTCCCCACCAGCAGCCCAACCCCCCCTTCCTACACAGCCACCAGCTCATGTGGTCTAGCCGCTCGTCACACTTTCCCTCGATAGGCACAATTGCTCCCCCAGGAGTTTTTCAGCAGTGGTCCATGGTTTTATTTGAGAGTTGCAAAGTGCAGAGAGTTTTCACAAGTCAAAGAGTGGCAAGGTCCATTTACTAGCACCATTGAATGGTGGACCAACCTATGCTTTCTTCTTTCAAACCTCTCATTCAGGAGATTGGATGATGACATAGATAGAGGAGGAGGTGAGGGGCCAGGTTGCAGACCACATCTCCCAGTGGATGGGAGATGGAGGACTAGTACTTTTTTCCTAGCAGTAGCCAAGGTGCATGATGGACATTATTTGGATTGGAGCCGAGGTCCCACATCTGAGCATTATTTTTCGAGCCCCTCCATAGTGGAGTTCACCGATGGATATGATTGAGTGGCCTCTGGCACAGGTTGCCCGCTTCTACTAGTGTACAGAGTCACGCCTGTTAGGCTGGCTGATAGACGCCCTGGTGGTACCTCTTGGAGCATATATCACCCCAATGGTCCGCTCGAGAGCCACCATGCGAGAATGACGTTCACTCTCCAGGACTGCGGCCAAGCGTATTCGCATGGCCCATAGCTCTTCCTCTTCATTAGCAGCTTCCACACCGAACAGATGCTTGTTTGGCAAGTCACAGGTTTCCCCATGAATCTACACCTAGCATCTTGGAATGTGAACATCCTTCACTAGAGTGGGGCATGTGGCTCTAGGAAATTGATAGTTCGGCAGGAGTTGCAACCTGCTCTTGCCAGACGGATCAACATCTTACTTCTTCAGGAGCACAAGCTCACCCCCTCCCAAGCCCATCGTGTAGGGAAGGTACTTCCAGGTAGCTCACACACCTACTGGGAGTACTCCATCGGTGCCCATTGCAGGACTGGAGGTGTATGTACCTCTATTGGCCTGAGCCTCACCGCTTGTGTACGAGACCACAGGACGATTGTGGCAGGGAGGGTCCTATGGATCAAACTGGACTTAGGGGACTTGTGCCTTGGAGTCCTCAATGTTTATGCTCCTACTGAGGTTAGGGCACACAACAGGTTCTGGGTGGAGATCACATCAGGACTTCTAGAGGTAGACTCTTGGATTGTTGGAGGAGACTTCGACAACCTGGAGGCCTTAGAGAACTAGCAGGGCAAAGGCAGCGATTCTGGGGTATGGCAAGGGAGAAACACGAGGCATGGAAGGTCCTCCTCTTCGCAGTAGGAGCACGTGATGCTTGGCAAGACCTAGGTTTCCACAGGAGGGAGAGGTTGCTAGACTTCTCTTGGGGATATAGGTGGCTCGGCGGAGCTCTTCTAGAGCTGCTGGATTGGTTCTATGTAGGAGATTGGGGGTGCTCTTGCGGAGGCCAGGTAGGGCAGTTGGCTGGTACCACTTTGTCTGATCATTGCCCGGTTCTCCTCACTCTTGATGCTCTCGCTTCAGCCGATGATACGCGATCTTGTCGGATCCCAATCTCGAACTATAGGAGGGAGGAGGTGAGGAGGCAGATTGAGTAGCTCTGGACTAGTGAGTGGGCTAGGGTGGACCGGTTCGCAGAGGAGGTTGCAAAGGCCTTAGCTGAGTCGAGTAGGATCTACTAGGAGGCAGCCCTACAGGCCAGGCAACAGAGTTGGGAGGAGGAGAGAGCACTTCGGCGAGACCTAGCAGCCACTCAGAGACTACTCCAGGAGGCACTAGGGGATCCCACTCTCCACACGGAGGTGCGCGCATGGGCAGCCCTCGCCGGCCTTGAGGACAGGTGCTTTAAGTTCCCCTTCTGTACCTCAGCAGCTTTTTGGGTGCGGAAGGGGGACACGATGTGCATGGAATTTTTTTTGGTGTATCAGCCTCACACCTTAGGAGACCAGATTTGCAGTCTCCGTGATCAGTACGGGAGGATTCACTCTAGCTTAGATGAGGTGTTGGAGATTGCCAGTGACTTTTACAGACAACTTTTTCAGCAAGAGGCAGTCTCAGCCAGAGTACGATGATGTAGACAGCAGGTCTGGGATTGCATTCTGCCCCTTGTCACAAAGGAGATGGGACGCTCCCTCCTGGACCCCTTTACAGAGAAGGAGCTAGTTGTGGCCTTCAATACACAGGTTGGGTAGAAATGCCCGCGAGAGGATGGTCTTTCTAAGGCCTTCTTCACTACCTACTGGGAGGTGTGAGGGACCTCCTACTATTGGCCTTTCAGGAGATTTTCGGCTCAGGACGGATGCCAGGGAGTTTATTGGCAGTTCTTGTTAGTCTCCTCCCCAAAGGGGGAGATCGGTTGGAGATATCCCAGTGGAGACTGATTACCTTGTTGTCAGTGGCCTATAAGGCCGTGGCTAAGATGATTAGGAGTCAACTCCGCCCCGTGCTTCCAAACATCATTTATGGAGTATCCTAGACAATGTCTTCAAATTTTTCGAGGCGACCGAGTGGGCTTAGCACAGTTGTCAGGGATTAGCAGTACTCCTCTTGGACTTCGAGAAGGCCTATGATAGGGTTGACTGGGACTTCTTCGAGGGCACCATTGCGAGGCTGGGCTTCCCCTAGGCATGGATCTACGGGGTTTTGACACTTCACAGATTGGCTACTAGTAGGGTTCTCATTGGTGGTAGGAAGGGTGAGGAGTTTCGGCTAGAGAAATCTGTCCGGCAAGGTTGCCTCTTGCCCCATATCTGTTCCTACTCTTTGTGGAGGCGATGCCCTATTTCCTCCGCTCACGAGTGAGTGGGCTATGTGGCTTGGGACTTCCGGTGAGAAATGAGACTGAGCTGCTAGACTCCGAGTATGTAGATGATACCGCTCTTTATATAGAGGATGATGAGCTGGTGTTGGAGAGAGTGAGAATAACTCTGGAGGTATTTTGCATTGCAGCTGGAGCGAAAATCAACTAGCAAAAGTCGGTTGGTTTTCTTACAGACCCGGACTCCAGCATGGAGTGGGGTGTCCACCTGGGGTTCAGATGGGTTAGTAGGGGACCATCTGATATCTAGGATTCCAGGTGGGGCTCGACATCACTCCTGCCCAACAGTTTCTTCGAGTTCTCGACTTTATTAGACACAAGCCAACCTATTGGAGCACTGTCCTCCTTTCTTTAGCGGGCCGAGCCTTGGTGGTCAACCAGGTCCTAGCGATGGCTTGGTGGTCTGGAACTCCGCGGTTAGAGATCGGGACGGGATATAGATAGGTGAGTGCTCCCACATCCAATGGGTTGGCTGGGAGGTTGGCCCTACTCGTACTATCAGGACGTGGAGGGAGGTGTACAAGATGGCGGATCAGGAGGTGTTGCAGCGGGCATCGGGGTCAGTGAGGAGCTGAGCTGAGGAGGAGGAAGATTGACTCGGCGATTCCCTAGGAGTGGCTAGATCCCCGGATCCGAGAGCCAATGGAGCTTGGGGAGGTGTGGGCTGCTAGATTCTCACTGGCAGGTATCCCCTTACAAGTGGTAGGTAGAGTGGGTGGTGTCCCCTGCATGACTTTCTTCACCGTGCAGGATGGGGGGCGTTTGGTTCTTGACAGAGGGCAGCAGGATGAGGAGATTGCTGTCCTTTCATGGAGGAGGATTCGTGTAGTCGGCAGACTCCATGGGAAGACTTGACGATTGGACCCTTATGTGCCCTGGGAGGAGATTCGGGAGTGGTGCCTTTGGATATGGGAGAGCAGGCCACTTGATGAGTTGGAGTGGGATCCTAGAGAGTGGCTATGGCCAGCCACTGCGGTCGCCAAGAAGGTTCTCAGGTTCTTGGAGTACACGGCTAGGATTGGTAGACATGTATTGATGTAGGAAGACGTGGATTGGGTGCCTTCGCGCAGCAGATACTGGGCAGAGAATAGCATCATGGATGCCTTCCGTCGGACCTTTTGGTGTTGCCTGTGGGACAATTGGAGAGGCCGAGGAGGGTGTCGTATTTCGTTTGGCTTTTGGCACATGGGGGTCTGGCTGTTGGGAGTTGGTTGGCTTAGATGCAGCAGGATGGAGGTTGTAAGCGCTGCCCATAGCAGCACTTGGAAACTCCAAAGCATTGCCTTTGGTCTTGCAAGGCGGCACAACTCGTGTGGAGAGGAGCCTGCCATATTCTTTGCCGTGTGGCACCCAGCCTTGGATGTATCTTGTGGGGGGACTTTTTGTTGGCAGGCAGTTAGCTAGGGCTGTCACCTTTTGTATGAGGTCGAGATGCAGGACACGATTTTTTTGGAGGCTAGTCTTGTGCAGTGGTCGGCTTGGAGGCTTTACCCATCCGCCAAGAATTGGAGCCCATCGGCTTGGATGCTTCACCCATCTGCCAAGTATTGGAGCCCACAACAGAGCACTCAGAGGTATGGGAGATGATAGGAAGTCTTAGAGGATGGCACATTTGGAAGGCACGCTGTCAGGTGGTTTTTGGCAGAGAGTGCCTTTCAGTATATGGGACTTTGGCAGAGCTTTGGACCTCCATCATCCACTCCCTCCGCGGTTGGTGGGACCAGGTGTAGGGCGAGTCTCAAGCTTGTCAGGAACTCCGTCTTCACTTTCTGCGCACTTGGGGCGCCCATGACTTGTTCTTCATGATGCAGGCGGGCAGCCCCAGATGGCGATACAGCCCCCCTCCATGGCTTGTTGCCCCCATCCCGCCGAACCCCCTTGAGAGGCTTGTATACATGATGGATTTGTGATTTGCATCAGCTCCAACTAGTCTATTAAGCATGTGCACTTCGTTGTAATCAGCCTTTTGAGTAATATAATTAGCCACATTTTACTTGCAAAAAAAATAGTTTGCCGAAATTGATCAAAATCTGAAACATTTTACTGAAACAATAGCAAAAAACTATCAAACAAATGCATTTTATTGAAACAATAGCAAAAAACTATCAAACAAATGCATACGCCCGATATTGGGATGATTTTTGCAATCCATGAAGGGCGAACGAGCATGTTCAGTAAATACCACACCCTACGAACAAAAATCTTGTTTGTAGAGGGCTGGTACAAGTGATACCCTTTACTTTCTACTTTGTAACCAATGAAAATGCATTTGACGACCCTGTCTTGTAGCTTATGTATTCGTTGTTGTGGTACCAAAGCATATGCCAAACAACCAAATATATGAATGTGTGACTAGCAATTCCAAGCATTAGAAGGCGTATATTCAGCCAATGCTTTAGTGGGGCTGTGATTTAGCACATATATTGCACACATAATAGCATCAAACCAAAACTTTGGGGGCAGTTTATTCTATAAAAGTATACAATTTGGCATCTCCATCAAAGTTTGATTCTTTCTTTCAACCACACCATTCTGTTGAGGTGCGTAGGGTATAGTACATCAATGTTTAATGCCCCTTTCAGCCAAAAAAGAATTAAACTCTCATGATATGTATGCCCTCTTTTCGATCTGTATAGAGCGTGATCAACTTGCAATACAACAATGTTTAATGCTCCTTTTAGCCAAAAAAAGTGTTGAACTCTTGTGATATATATTCCTCCCTTGATTTGTATGGAGCATAATAAGCTTGTATCCATTGCCATTTTTAGCCAAGACCAACAAAGTTTTAAAGGATGCAAACACTTCTAATTTGTGCCTTAAAGCATATGCCCAACAATAATGGATCATTGTTGGAAATAGACTCCTAAACTAGGTTCATAGAAATACTCCCCTCTTTAAGTGAAAAAAGAAGATGAATTGAACTCATTTACTCCTGTGAGAGAATGTTAGGTAAACCCACTTTGAGGTTATCAATGAGGTTACCAAGGCAACTTGTAGTAGCCTATATAAGAGGCTTCTTCTCTTTGTATTGAACAATCTGAGACTTTGAATCTAATGAAGATCATTCTTTGTTACATGTCGGTTTCTCTTTCACTCTATACACTCATTTTCTTTGATTCACATATTATGAGCATCTCCAAGTATCATCCTCCATAGTTGGCATGTGAGCTCTTGAGTAGTGGATATGGTGTTTCCTGACATGGTATTAGAGCGTGAACTATCCTTAGGCAAGCCCTTACTAATACAACTATACATGTAGCTTGATAACTTGTAGATCATTTTCATCTCATTTACTATTTGAGATGTTACCGATTCATACATCTAGAAATGCTTACTAAGCTCACTTGTATTCTACATCAAGCCTAAGTTTAGTTGGTAGGTCAAAATAGTTTATTATCTTCATTTATGGTCCCTTTTCTCTTTTCACCATTTCTGGCTTGAGTACCCACCCAAAGTGGAGGCCTCATATTTTGAGAATCAGGTCGAATGAGTTGGAGCTCCAAACTAAGGAAGTGTAAAGTAGCTTAGGGCACACCTGCCTAGCACTTAAGACAACCACATTGCGTGCTCTCTAGCCTGGCATTGAGAAATACCCAAATCCAATGCAGTTTTCGTTGATGATGAAACGACCTGCTAATAATCTCTTCGGTGAGTTTCATTTTCAAGGGGCTTTCATGGGGTTTTTATAGGCCTCATAGTAGCCTAACTCCACCCAAGAGGACTATACAAAATTTTGCTTCTTTGTATTTATGTTGTTGTGTAATCCTAGACATTGTACTAGATGTATTCACATAAAGTAATTCTGGACAATGTACCATATGTATTTCTTTCTTTATCTAGGAGTGAGTATCACCTAGCCTATCTTTTGTATCTTTCAGTATCTTTTATGATCTCAATTTCAAGACAGGGAGGGTGTTGAAAATAGACTCTTCAATTAGGCTCATAGAAATGCTTCCATATCTAAGTAGAAAAGGAGATGAAGTGAACTCTATTTACTCCTGTGAGAGAAGGTTAGGTGAATCCACTTTGAGGTCATCAATGAGGTCACCAAGGCAACTTGTATCAGCCTATATAAGAGGCTTCTTCTCCTTGTATTGAACAATCTGAGACTCTCAATCTAATGAAGATCATTCTCTATTGCATCTAGGTTGTGTCAGTTTCTCTTCCACTTTACACACTCATTTTCTCTCTGATCCACATGCATCATGAGCACCTCGAAGTATCATCCTCCATAGCTAGCATGTGAGCTCTTGAGTAGTGGACATCGTGTTTTTTGACAATCACGTTATCAATGAGGATAACACAATACAAGTAACTTGGAATGGATTTGACTTGCATGGGTCCACAAACATCATTATGCACAAGCTATAATTTTTGATCAGCATGCATAGATCCACTTTTAGGAAATGAACCATGATGTATTTTGCTAAGTACGCAACTCTCACATATATTATGAGTAGGTGCTTTCAATGGAGGGAGATCAAGCACCATATTTTTGCTTCTAAAGTGATACAAACTGTTATAATTGAGATGACCAAATTGAGCATGCCATAACTCAGTATCATCCATCCACCTGTAATGCATCCTCCGATGCTCTTCTCTGATATAAGTCAAGCTAATATAGATCATTGTACAATGTGCCAATGACAATGAGGGCATCTCCATCACTACAATTAGAGATACTACATCGATCTATGTGGAATTTTTTTCTTAATACTAGGTGCACATAAAAATTTTTCAATCACGATAGTTTTCCCATCCACTACAACAATGGGAATTTGTCCAATGCCTTGGATCACATATATGTTATAATTATTGTGTTCCTTCGTAGTTTTGGTGTGAACCCTTCCTTACCTACGGATATTTTTACCTTCTAGTTGGAGAAGGATTTTTTCCCCATATGAACACTCATCAGTGGGTGTGACTTAGTGACTATATCTTCATAATTATTCTCATATAGTGGATGTGGCTTTCCATTAACTCTCTTCTCTCTTGCTCTTCGCTTGTTTACTAGGAGTGTGTGTGTGTATGTACATATTGTTGAATCCTAACCTAACAACGGTTTTAGAGCCATACCTCTGTCTAGCTACCACGTAGCTTGCAAGCTGCCATTGCCTCAGTTGTCATTGAGTCTCAAACTTGGCTACTATAGATTTGTTGCAATTTTGTCTCTCAGTTTGGGTGGCACCTTTGAAGAAGTTGCTAGGGTTTGCACCTAGGAGACACAAGTGTAGGACCATGACCGAAACACTAAGACATAGACAATGACATGCAAAACTCAAACCCTAAATGCAAAATGCAAAACACAAAACTCAAAAATGCAAAAAAACAAACACAAATAGAGAGGAGAATCGTGAAGTGAATGAATCAATATAGTAAATGAATGTAAGAGTATATAGAATGCTCGAGGATAGAGTTGTGTGTATTGGAGCATGATGTTCACCAAAGACAGATCCCGAGTGTTGTAACCACCAATTGGAGTGTGTCGGAGGGTGTAGAATACCAAAACACAGATCACTGGAACTAGTAGGATGCATAGCAACAGTAGTGGAGATGCAAAAGAGTACTGGTGAAAGTGCCAAGTGTAGCAGAAGAGATGTTGATTGGGGCTGGTGATAGCTATTTGGGGCCAAACGCAGTAGTGGAAGAAGCGCCAGGTAGTAGGCGGTAATTGGAAGGACAGCCACCAAGGGTTGGAGTAGCAAATAGAGTAGTGGTAGTAGTCACAAAGGTTGGACAGCCACGTGGAGTTGATGGCGAAGATCTTCACATGAAGATGAAAAACCTACATAAAAGGAATCAAGATTGAATGGGGGCAGCTTGTCTATTTATAGATATTGATGGATCCTCCCAAATTAGTGTTTCATAGAAACTCTCTCAAACTGCGCACCAATTTTCTATTTTTCATTAAATAAGCATGCTTTGGGGTTGTTTAAGAAGCTAATCAGGATGGAATTCATTTCTTAGCTCAACACCCTCTCTCGGGCCCAAAACAAGGCTAGAAAGGAGGGCCAATCTTACCCAAGGTATCCTACCCTAAAGCAGCTAGGATATTGGACAAAGTTGGTACTGTGGTTACCCAGTGGTCTATCAAGATTATAGAGGTGATGGATATCTTACCAAGGGAGTCCAAGTAGTCACAGTCACCCTAGGGAGGACAGGGCATTGGACAAAGGGTGCTCATTGGCTTCTCAGTGGCCTACCAAGTCCTACAAAGGCGGATGAAAATTAATGAACTGTGTGGTTAGAAAAAAAAACGTGTTTGGAGAGATGGTTGGCGGTCGATTAAGTAATTCTATGATGTGGGAGAATGAGAAGGGATGGTTAGGTCCAACCCATCACAAAACAGACAAACTAACCATCCACTTAAGGGTATTGATAATGAGGAAAGGGGTAATGGAGGAGTGGTGGTGTGGTGTAAGAACCTCCATTGGAGACTGTAAAGAAATACCCTAACACAGAAACGCAAACAAAAGCCGTATGACAAAGCACAGACTGATAAAAGAACACAGCTAGGGTTAGGGTTACTCAGAGACAATGAACACGGAAAATAAATGAAGTGATATGACTGCTGAATATACAATGCTCATGCAGCAAACACACTATGTAGTGAATGAATACTGAACTTCGAACTCCTGTATCTCAAGGATTAGGGTAGGGGTAGTGAGCTGGAGAGTGTGTCGTACTCCGAATGGATCTCGAATCGCAGCAAGGCAGCCTCCGGATGTCGAACAACATTAAACACAGCTTGTGTATGGCTGGACCGGAAGCAGATGACAGTCTAGAGAGAGAGTGCAGTAAATGCAGGATGTAGAGAAAGAAAAACAGCAAAGGCAGGTTGTGGGAGAGAAAATAAGCTGAATGTAGGCAGAGGAGAGAGAAAATCTGCAAATGCAGGCAATGGAGAGAAAATCTGCTGTGACAGGCTGAGGAGAGAGAAAAACAGCAATGACAGCAGGGAGGAGAGAGAAAACTGAACTAGTGGTGTTGTGTTCAAAGTCATCTGAACCTACTGTTGTTCTTACTTCTGCGGAGAGCTTTCACATCAAGGCCTAGGTTTCTCTTAGAGAACCTTGCTCTGATACCATGTAAAGAAATACCTTAACACAAAAACACAAAAAGAGACCGTACGATAATGCACAGACTGCTAAAAGAACACAGTTAGGGTTAGGGTAACTCAGAGACAAAGAACATAGAAAATAAATGAAGTGATATGATTGTTGAATATACAATGCTCATGCAGCAAACACACTATACAGTGAATGAATACGAAACCTCGAACTCCTATATCTCAAGGATCACGACAGGGATAATGAACTGGAGAGTGTGTTGTACTTGAACGGATCCTGAATCGCAGCAAGGCAGCCTCTGGATGTCGAACAACAGTAAACACAGCTTGCGTATGGCTGGACTTGAAGCAAACGGCAGTCTAGAGAGAGTGTGTAGTAAACGTAGGCTGCAGAGAGAGAAAAAAAGCAAACACAGGCTGTGGGAGAGAAAATCAGCTGAATGCAGGCAGAGGAGAGAGAAAATCTGCAAATGTAGACAGTGGAGAGAAAATATGTTGCGATAGGCTGAGGAGAGAGAAAAACAGCAGCAACAGCAGGGAGGAGAGAGAAAAATGAGCAGGCGGCAGCTGGAAAGTGATCAGCAACAGTCGCTTTGCTGAAAATAGTTGCAAACTATGGGTGGAAGGCTGGAAACAGGTGCCAGCCTGTAGATGACAGCAAGGGACAGTTGTGACTGCGATGTCCTCCATGAAAGGGGTGTGGGCAGCAAGCTGAAAGAGCCAACAACGGTGCCACGAGAATGAAGGCCAGCGAAGCCCTTTTTCTTTTCTTTTACCCCAAGGCATCCCATCCCAAAGCAGCAAGAGCATCGGACAAAGGGTGTGTGTCGGCTGTCCAGTGGCCTACTAAGACTATAGAGGCGATGGTTATCTTACTAAGGGAGCCCAAGTAATCACCCCAGAGACGACATGGCATCAGACAAAGGGTGTATGTCAGCTGTCCAATGGCCTACCAAGCCCTAAAAAGGCAGATGGAATTAGCTATGGACTTTTTTTTTTGGAGGGCTTTTTAATTTGATAGATTGAGCATTAAGTGAGGGTTGCAAATCAATTTTCGTCCTATTGAGTATTTGTGCCTCAATACTTATGGGAGAGTGATCAGGGATGGTCAGACCCAAGACCTTCACAAAACAAGCATATTATCCCTACGATTACTGGGTGTCGGTGAAGACGGAAAATGACTAAGGTGTGGGTAAAGCAAATAAGTGAAGCAAGCAAGACAAGCAATGCAAGCAAGCAAGCTAGGGAAAAACTGGCTTGGAGATTGCCACGTGCAATGCTACGAATATAGTGGATCCAAAGTCGACCACTCCAAAAGATCGAAAAGAGATAAATGCGCATAGATGTATGTTTACATGAATATAATGCCAATGCATGAGGTAATGCAAAGGGAGATGTAAAATGTCATGCTTACGTAAAATGCCATACATCGGTGCCACTTGGACAGTGCCATCGCAGGGGAATTTTTCACTTGCCCAAGCACCCTTTTACAATCATATCATCTTCACAGTGCGGATGAAGTTACAAATGTGCATAATACAATACAAAAGAATAAATGAATGTCAAAAAATTATAAGCATTATCACTGTTACTATCAAGAGAAGAAGCTGTCCCCTCTCAAACTGGAAGGGGAAGCAAGAGGGGAGCACCCTCTCCCCGTCAATCTAAAAAAGTAGGGGAGGGTATATCCAAGCCGATCCTGGCTAGCAGGTACTAAAGGATTGGGCGATTGACCACTTTGGTCAAGATATTTGCAACATTATTTCATGAAGACATAAACTCAGGTCATGTCCGTGGTGTGATGATCGGTTTACTTGCAAGGGCAATGACACTCTGGTTGTCGCAGTAGACAACGGTGGGAGAGTTGCAAGGAAAAACGCCACCCCTAGTAAAGTTTTCAAGTAGATGGCCTCAGTGGTACCATCGAAGAGAACCCTATACTCAGCCTCAGCTGTAGAAGCCGCCACCGTCTCCTGTTTACGGCTAGACCAAGAAATGAGAGCTGTGCACAAGGTAAAGAGGTAGCTTCCATGGGAACGCTGGGCGTTAGGATATGCCCAATCAGAATCAGTGTACCCTTACAAACATAAACTAGAACCATATATTAGGCCATAAGAATAAGTACACTGTAAATCACGTAACACACAAAGACATGCAATCCAATGTGACATCCTGGGTGTTGTGAAATATTGATTGAGTATGCTAATAGAGTAAGCTAAATATGGCCTAGTGTGAGTCTCCCTACAACAGACCGATAGGTGTGCGCATTGAAGGATTGACCTAGGGTATCCTTCGACAAGTGGATAATAGGATCAAGAGGCGTGGCCACTGGTCGTGTTTAATCCGTAGTGTATTGTTTCACAAGCTAAAGTGCGTACTTTTGCTGTGACACAAAATTATAGCCCCCAAATCAAACTACCTCCATCTCCAAGAAATAAGACAATAAACCAAGGTCTGTCATCTTGAAGGTAGCACTAAGCTTTGCCTTAATTTTTGCGATGACAACAAAATCAGAGCTTCTGATGATAAGTCATCAACGTACAACAAGATATAGCTGACCCCCTCTACAGTAGATTGAACATATAAGTTGGGTCATAAGGGGTAGAATGGTATCTGTGAGTTTGTAAGAACTCATCCATTCTATGAAACCAAGATCGCGGCGCTTGCTTCAACCCATAAAGAGCTTCTTGCAAGTGGAATACCTTATCCCATGGGTCCCCAGAAGGAAAGCTTGGTGATTGCTCCACATAGACTTCCTCCTCGAGATAATCATTCAGGAAGACACTCCTGATATCCATTTGATGTATCGGCCAACCGTGGTAAGCGGCTAGTGCCAGAAGCAACCGGAAAGATGTTAACCGCGCAGTAGAGACAAAGATCTCTTCATAATCAAATGCCATGCTGCTGTCGAAACCCTTGCACTACAAGGCGAGCCTTGTACTTGTCTAAAGTCCCATTAGCTTTTAGCATAGTCTTAAAAATCCACTTTGTCCCGATGACGTTCTTGTGGCTCAAATGATCCACCAATGTCCAAGTCTCATTTCGGTCAATACTCTCTAGCTCCTTCTCCATGGCCTCTCGCCATTGAGGGTGCTGAAGAAAGCCTGGTCTTCCACCTACTGCATTTGGTCTTCTGTTTGCTGGACTGATCATGCTTGCCTGTCCCTTGTGCCACACGTGTGACGAACAGCTCCCATGCCTGCAGCTGACAGTCCCTGTCCCACAGCTGACAGTCTGTGTGCTGTTTCCGCCACATCACAGCCTGCATGTGTTATGGATCTGCCCCTGACAGCCTGCGCCACATTTTTTTGTTCAGGTCTTACACGTTCTAGGTTCTAATTATCATGATTCATGAATTATTACTCCTTGATCAGCTTTAAAGTCCCACAAATGCAGCTTCTTCAATGTGGACTGGCTACCTCAGTGAGGGCACTGGATTGCCAAGCAGGGAGAGGAGAATGCAGTTGATGATGACAAAGAAGAAGGCGATGACCACGATGATGTGGGAGGCACAATAGGGCAGCTGTCTATATAAGCACAGGAGGAAACCTGGCCCAGCTGCAGCCCAATTCGGCCAACATGCTTGCAGCCTGCCCAAACAAGCTGACCTGCCATGAATGTGCCAATAATGGTCAACCTGCTGGTCAAAATGCCACCAGCTGCCACATCTTTGAATGCACCTGAAATGCTGGGAGAAATGGCTGGAAATGTTGGCTGAAATGCAGGAACAGCAGCACACAACAAATGCACGATGACAAATGTTGAAGTTCCAATGTCTCTGTCAGACTTTGACTGAGCTCACAAGCAGACCACAGCAGAAATAGAATCAATGCTAACACTCAGTGCATTGCATTCAGTCCCGGTTTCTTTTGTTCTCTCTCTCTCTCTCTTTTTTTTTTTCGTAAATCTCTCTCTCTCTCTCTCTCTTGTCAAGGGTAATTGTTCTCTCTCCTTTGTGTTCTCTGTGTGTGTGTGTGTGTGTGTGTGTGCACGTGTGCTTCTGCATGCACACACAAACGTTCTTGTTTGAGTTCATAGTGTTAGTTGTGTTTGTACACTCGTGTGTTGTCTGCAACCTGGCCCTAATGTATCCTTGCCTGGAGATTGTTGTGGGTTCCCTAGAGTTGTGATCTTGCATTCTCTACATAAGGCACCAATGTATATATCTTTCATGCCAGCTAATGCATGTTCTATGGTTGATCATAATATCTGTGTGTGTGAGTTTAGATGCTATCACTTCAGCTCTTATGCATTGTCATGCGCCAAACAAACATTCATTTCTGCTGCACCAGGAGGTGGAGGAACATCATGTGCATTGCCACCCAAAAAACAAACTTCCCATTCCTTATCCTGCTGCATTAAGGAATTGCTCTCGTGCATTGCCATTCAACAGACTTAATTCCCTTTCCTTATTCTGCTGCACTAGGAGGTAAAGAAACAATGGAACCCCTCTTTTGGAGCCTCAGGAGGTTGACTTGGATCATTTGTAGAAGGTATTGGAGAGAGATTTCACAGAAGGCTGATGCAGTACTATAGGAAATTTATGTGCCATGGGTCCACAAGTATGTCTGTTCACGACTAGTTCTGATGTGCAAAATATGCAAAAGAGGGGGGTTTTGGTGGAAGTTCTGTCATGCTTTCACGACGAACATAGGAGTGACAACTTGTGATCTGCTATTATGATGCTCCCACATTTCCCCCTTCTCTTAAGACAATATGTTATTTGCATTAGGAGTATGGACATGGAAATTATGAGTTGTTATTTGCTTGTTTACTATTTGTTCATTGTCCTTTAAAAGAGGACTAAGTGCTCAGCTCCTTGTGGTTACAGTTGATCTTGTATTATTACCTGGAGAGGCGCTGGTATAAACGAAAGATGCTAGAAGCAATCCTCCAGTTTGGACTAGTCTTTCTCTTTTTTCCTGGGTGAGGAGTGACCCTTATGTTGATCTATGAGGACTAAAGCACAAGTGATCAATCCCTAGTGGAATTGTTTGCATTAATATATGAGGACTACAAGCACAAGTGATCAATCCCTGTGAATGCTTGAGTATAATTTGGGCTGAGATTATTTATGCTCTTTTTTTGATCGTCATGTGCAGAATGATGCTGTTGGCCCCTTTCATTAATATGCGGAGACTTCCTCGGGGTGGTGCGAAAGAACCTTGGGATGATGTGCGACCATACTGATGATTTGTGAGGCCACATTTGGATGACTCGGCATTCTCTGGTAAGTTAGTAAGAGCCCCTCGTACATATTATGATTCTTTATGTGCAGAAGGTGACAATTTCAACCGCTATAAGGATTAAAGCTAGGAATTGATTTGATGACAGGAAAAGGAAGCTAGCAGGATTAGATGGTTCACAAAAAACTGGAGTACATGATTTTTGCCATGTGGGCAAGTTGGCATTTCAACATAGTCTGACGTGTATATATAGCCTGGTATGAAAAGCGACAATCTGCCAGTATGTATCATATTTGTATCAGGATAAACATGTTACCACTTCAGGGAGGGGTAGTTATATCATTTGGAGCATTGATTGGAGATGGAGCTTCAATTGGACCTTCAAACACAACAATTTCAACATGCTGCTTTCTTTTGTATAGGGATCTCCTTCCATGTAAGGTCTTAGCATCTTTCATATAGACATCTCCTTACATTGAGGGTCTTGATGAATTGGTAATTCTTCATCTATATTTTGAGGACCTTTGTTTGTATCTTTAAGTGGGCTCCCTTAAGCTTGGGGATGTCCAAGAGCCCCATCTAAGCTTGAACAGGTTGCTTTCAAGGAATAGAATAAAGCTACTCTGATTTGTAGAATCTTAACAATACAAAGCTCAATACATTTTGTTATCAAGCCAAGTGGTTTAGACATCAATCCCTCCCTTCTTAGACATGCTCAATGCCCCACCCAGGTAAGGTGTTGCCAATGATCCATGCGGTTCAAAGTTGTAAGGTGCTCATTATGAGAAGAAGCCATAGAAACATGAAATGGGAAATGGGGATGGGGACGCCAAACCCAGGGAACGGGGACGGGGGAACAAGAATGGGATCGACACTTAAAAAATTAGAATTCATGAATTTTTAAAAATATTTTTCTCATAATCCATGTGGACTCTGGAGTATTAAAACCAAGGTATATAATTCAGAAGGACAAATCATTTTAAGTTTTAACTTTAAAGATATCATGCATCATTCTAAAACTACTAATTAAAAATTGAATTACAACTTATAAGGCTCAAGAGGTAAGCTATTCAATTATAAAATGCATAATACATATGCCATAAATGATAAAACAATGTACAATGTCCCATTGCTAAAAAACTTAAAAGATTACAAATATGAAGTCTAATATTTGAAAGAACATGCTCATTGTCCCAAAAAAGACCGCAAATGTCAAATATAAAGTTTGATCTCTAGATTGAAGCAAAATGCGGTATGCTAAAATAGCCATAAGAGCAATTGTAAGATTGCAAGTACAAATACAATGTCGGCATGGTACAACAGCTCAAGTATCACATTGTCATCAATGATCGTAATATCATATACAATGTACATGTGTCATGGATCATGAGACTCATGATAAGCAAACTAAATCAAAGATTATCATCATTATTTAAGGTTGCTCTAGCTACTCTTGAAGTGTCAGTCTCATAATCACGTATACCATGAGCTACTGTATCTCTCTCAATATCAGTATGCCTCTTTTTGTTGCATCTCCCACTCTGTGAATGGTTCGAGCTTTGTTGTCATACTGTTACATAACATTCTCAAATTAACACTAATGAATACTAAATCGTTTGCTTTCTCCATATCAAGATAGTTCATTTTCTTTGAAGCAATGTGAGCGTTTGTACTTCACAATTGCTCCAAATAAGAGGAGTTAATTGATTGACTCAAAATACGGATGGTTGGTTACTATAACTCAAGACCATTCGAACCATAGTCCTTCCATCATAAAGTTGTCCCAATCTTACAATAATCCTATTGTGCATCCCCACAACCAAAAGAACCTCGAAAGGTCTTATAACATGAAAGTTGGTCTCTGATTTTTCATCTAGTGTCATGATCATACACTAGACGAGATAATATAAGTCTCCATGCATCCATAATTTCAATGTCATTCTCTTGATCCTTACCTTGGAACTCAGGATTCACAACAAATACAGTTGCATGCATGGGTGGAGCTATAAGAGTTCCACTTGATCACAACTAAATGACGTATCTTCTGGTATGCCTCATCATTTGGTACCAACTCCTGCAACTTTTCATTGAGACTATCCATAGCCTCATATATCTTGCTAGTGCAAGGTTGCATAGCATCCATAACTCTCAATAATGCACAATAGGTGATACCATAGCATCTATTTGCTTTACATCATCCCAAAAAGTGGAGTTATGTGCTTTCTCCAAGCATAAGATACCTGTAGAAGTATTTGTCAATGTTGATGAGGTGAACTCATCACTAAGAAATAACTGCTTCAAGATACCATTGCATTCTCTCAATCTACCTAGCATTAAGAAGTTAAAGGCAAATATGGTATTAGAGTATTTTAAAAGTGTTTTCTTCGACCACAAGAAGAACTGATGGCCAAGAAATTGGTGATTCAAAACAAAGCTAACCATTTGAGCTCCTTGCTTTATGACAGGTGCAATCTGTGATAAGTTATCAATATCCTTTAGTAGTTTATTCAAGTAATAAGCTATACAATATGAAACTATGATACGCGGATAATATCCCTGGATAATAGCACTTGCTGCACTATTTGCGGGCTCTCCATTTGCAACAAATCCCACAACATGCTTTGGGTCAATAAGCTCAATACTTGTAACCCACTCTACTGCAAGTACATCTGTTGACTTTTATGTCTCCAATGCATCATGTGAAGATATAAAATACATTTTTCCATGAGAATAAGCAACCATACCATGAATGGATCGCTTGCGTGTATCACTCCAACCATCAGCAAAACAATCAAGGAAACTCTATTTTTAGCCCATAGGCTCTTTCTAGTCACTATTGCTTGCTCAACAAGGTGCTTTTCTTTGTCGAGCGAAGTGGTGTGTAAGGTCTCTAATGATGGAGGTACATATGAAGGGCCATACTCACCAATATTCTTGCACATCAATTTAAAATACTCTGATCTAGTTGCACGAAATTGAATGTGGCCATGATAAAAAACGTGCCACTGATGTATCCACCTCTTCCTTCTTGGGATCCCAACTAGCACGAAGTGTGCTCTCTCTACATGCAACATGTGGCATTGATGCCATGGTTGATGCAATGCTTACAGTAGGCGTGGAGGTAGCACTTTTTCCTGATACTAACCTTGCTCTAGACATATCTGATGGGGATGGTGTCACAAAAGTTGCACGGTTAACTATAACATGTTGTGGTCTAGATGCAAGATAAGCTTGCTGACTTGCTACACGGTCACGAAGCTCCCTTTGCTTCTCCAAGGTCACATTGGGAGAAAACTGTACCTTTGAATTTGGCTCATATAAGAGATGAGCTCGGACTTGATTATGCATAAAACAGAACAAGTGGCAATTGGTATTCCACATTCTAATATTTAAGTAACTTTGAAAAATTAAAATCAATAAAAATTCGAAATGGAAATGCTTGGTTCAATGGATTACCTTGTTTGCTCCACTAGTTCACTTGTATCGGCAAAGCTTGCAAGCCCATGGTCGAGATCCTCCACCACTCAATGGACAGTTAGCATTTACTTCTTCCCACCACCATGACCAATCATTAGACCTTTTTTCTTGACCACCGGCTTGACGAGCGGGGCAAGAAGATGAAGCCATTTAAGGCTGAAAATTGAAATAAAAGAGATTCGAGAGAAGTGAGAACTCGAGTCTCAAGAGAAGGAAGAAGGCTCAACAGTTGAGTGAGGGTCCAAGCCCCAAGGAGAAGTTGGGAACTTGGCACTTAGAAGAGAGAAGGGAAAATGAGAAAAGGGAAAAGGAAGAAGAGAAGGGGAGAAGAATGGAGAACTTGGAACTTGGGAGAAGAAGGAAGAGAAGAGGAGAAGAAGAAGGCTCAACAGTCGAGTGAGGGTCTAAGCCCCAAGGAGAAGTTGGGAACCTGACACTTAGAAGAGAGAAGGGAAAAGAAGAAAAGGGAGAAGGAAGAAGAGAAGAGGAGAAGAATGGAGAACTTGGAACTTGGAGAAGAAGGAAGAGAAGAGGAGAAGAAGAAAGAGAAGGGAGAAGGAAGAAGGGAAGGGAGAAGAAAGAAGGAAGAAGAGAAGGGAGAAGAGGGAGAAGGGAGAAGGAAGAAGAGAAGAGAGGTTGGAGGCTGGAGTAGGTGGGGTGCTGGCCGCTGGAGCAACGGGAACCCAAGGCAAGCTGCAGCAGAGAGGAGGCGGGCAGGACGTGCAACAGAGAGGAGGTGGGCGGAAGTGTGTAGTCGATCGGGCCCAGTTAGCCAAGAGCGTGTAGGATCGACGAGCGGGCGGGAGCAGCAAGCGGCATGAAATGACGGGTGGGAGCAGACGAAGGTAAGTGGGATGCCATGTGGTGTTCCTTGTCCCGTTTCGGATATGGAATGTTCCACATTTTTGGAACATAGTCCATGATGTCTTCGTTCTTTAGGGATGGCGATTCGGTGTGTCCAGGGGACTGTTCTGGCTGTTTCCTGTTTCTATGGGAGAAGCCGTGTTGTGTTAGATAAGATTGTGATCGGATGGTAAAAAGGTGACCTTTGTGGGTCTAGCCTTTGACTTAGATGGGTACTTAAGTTAGGTAGCAACTCAAGGTATACTACATCGAGTTGTGGGTGTATGGGAGTCATTAAGGACCCCTATTTGGGGCGTAGGGAGCATTTTCGTAGCTGGGGGTCCTAGGGGGGACCATTGGCCCCCTGCTGGTGGCAGTTGTAATATGGTATCTCGACTAGCAAATGTTTATAATATGGTACGCTAGTTAGGCTGACTTGACTACCTTCTTGGGCTATAAAAAGGGGATCCCTTTTAAACTATTATAATGTACAATTTTGCCTAGTTAGATTAGAGTTCATTTGATTTCTAAGCTTCACTGTGGAAGTGCACAGTTGGATAGAGCTATTATTATATCACTTTGTTTGCTATCAAAGAAATCTGAATTTCTCTAATTTATAATGTACTCTATATTCTTTGCCCAAATTCTATTCCTTATTGCATAATTTTTACTACCCTACTTTGGACAATAATAGGGTAATGCTTTTTGAGGGACCTAGTTACTTCTAAAACCAAGAATACTAGTATGATTCTCACTAAGGATATTGTCAACGTAGTGCAATCATCTAAAATTTGAAGTCACATTTTGATCATTTTTGAAGTAAATGTGACTTGATAATTTACATTGGTTGACAAATGACATGAGTGCTACTAAGAAAATAGTGTCTTCATTCGACACTCATGAGTTGTATTTTAGACCTCTTTGAATTTATACACATGCTACAAAATCAATTCATAATGCAAATTCACTAGAGATCTACCAAGTTATTGTTGTTATTGGAATAATGGTACACATCCCTCAAACTTTAAATTTAATGTGATTCAATTTCTACTAAGAATAATACAATTTTGGAAACATGGAAATGGTGACATGGATTATCTCAAATGGGCCCACATTTTTACCATAAATTGCCTCCTATATAATTGACAATAATATACTTTGCTAAGTTTGAAATATTGAAAATCATTGTCCTAGAGAGAGTTAGTTTGAAACTTCACATGCGGTAAGTACATTTTCGAATTCCAAGGACTAAAATGTCAGGACTTATAGATTATCTCTCGTTCATTGAAGTATACGTATCCCATTGTTTAAATGCCTCATGCCTAGTTCCTTGATGAACTAAAAAACCCATCAATAGTTTGTACTTGCTCTTGGGTTGCAACAAGTCACCTTGAAGTCTATTTATTAGGAAGCCTTAGACCTATTTTATGGACCATATTGAAATAGACTTGAGTAATATATATCTCAAATCTTGCTTGTGACTTGGTAGTACCATGGTTGATTGAACCTACCACATACATAGAGACCCAAGGACAAATTTATAAGTGATGACATGCATGAAAAGCATGCTCAAGGAGTAAAACATAATGTTGAACTCAAATTATGTGTAGGTAGAAGCCTTGTCAAAAAAAGGATGCACATGCATTTGCATGTGTACACACACCATGCATGCACTTGTATGTATATCTAAGGGGATAAGGTGCATACATATATGAAAATAAACGCACACATACAAAAATATGAGGATATGAGTGAGTGAATGCTTTGTGTTTGCATGCATGTGTGCATGTAAACATTGGTTGAGGTCGAAAGTGGCCTATAGACAAAACTGTGTACAATGGTGATATTCATTGGATATCAAAATGTGATGTGCTAAATGGTAATGAATAATATATAGTGCAGAGCAATGTAAAGTGGTGTACAATTTAATGTCCATATAGGGATACACAAAAAAGTTGGGTGGGTGGGTGGAGCACTACATGGTAGAATTGATAATTGAGTAATGATACAATGATAGTGTGTGGCCCCATTCTACCTAGCTCCATTCACTTAGGATCGGTGGTATAGTATATCATATATTCTTAACAAGAGTATGGGTAGCATATGTGGTAGACCCTAAGCCTGTCCATGTGTTAGGATTGCTAGTGGATCTCCATCATCTCTATATGGTGATTTGTAGGTATGATATCCCTACACCCTCAATTGACATGCAATTTGATCTCCTTTGGTCTCTAGATTGTGACCACATCCTGTTGCACCCCCTGCCTCCCCCCTCTATAGGTGTAGAGAGAGAGAGAGAGAGAGAGAGAGAGAGAGAGAGAGAGAGAGAGAGAGAGAGAGAGAGAGAGAGAGAGAGAGAGAGAGAGAGAGAGAGAGAGAGAGAGAGAGAGAGAGAGAGAGAGAGAGAGAGAGAGAGAGGCCAAAATGATGTGTACATCAACTAGAGGCCAAATTGAACCAAGTTCAATTCCATGTCTCGAATATCATATGTAATTTGTCAGCAATTGCATCTTATATATATTAAATAACAATGAAGTCCATATAAGGAGAGAAACTTGCAAAAGGAAGCACCATGAAACTAGTGAAGCACATAGAAAGAGGCTATATTCCCAAAAAAAAGAGAAAGTTTGCAATCATACCTATAAGTTATGAGAGTGTAGTCTTGATAGTAATGTAAAAAATTGCAACTTACTAGATCTTGTGGAGATGATGGGATGTGGCAAACTATTCTTCCTCTTCTTGCATAGCTAGCTCCCACTTACTGTTGAATTTACATGACTTGGCCTCTTTATATGTAAGAGGCTCACCCTCATCTGTAATGCAAAGAGGGGTTATGCCTCTGTGGCTGCCTTTTTAAACGTGTAGACTTGCATACCCAATGATCTACGTTTTCAGGAATTGGGCCTACATCTGGAGGTATGTTATTTTCAGCGTTTATTGGCTGTTGTAAGCCATTTTCAGCATGCTGTTCATGCTGTACATCATGTTCATTTTCATTACCAACACTTGCATTTTCATAATCAGCGAGAGTCTATCTTGCTGTCCATGACTGCCTTGTGCTTTTATTTGTTGTCCATCATCATCTAGCTCAAGGAAGTTGCTTTTACATGTCACACATAAATTTGTTAGGGCTAATTGGATAACTAAAGTACACCTGTTGAGGGAAGCGGCTGGGCAAAACCCCCGAGGGGTCTATTCTACGGCAGGGTGGTCCCAGAGAACTGGGAGGCTTCTCACAAGATTTTACAGTCATTCGACCTTTGGACATCGCGGGTGGGTTAATACCCAAATTCATACTATTTTTGGGAATCGAAATGGGAATTATTCCCTATGGGAAGAGAGGTGGAGCAACACATCCCTCTTGTTCCTACTTCTCCTTGAACCCACTTGGTCCTATAGATACATTCATGGTCCACATTTGGGAATAAAATCAAAGTAGAGTAAACATGACAATTTGATTGATGTATTGGTACATGGAAAAATCTACTATTGTAGCTCTCCTATTTCTTTAAATATTGAGGTGAAATGAGATTGAAATAAGATACATATCTGCGAGAGTTTCATGTATGAATGCAGACACCTTTAATTGCGTTAGTTGATGCAATTGCTCTAGGGTATGCTTGTCTTTGCTCTTCCCATTCTCAAGGTAAGGAAGCTAGAGAAGAGATGAAGATGATGGTCCTCCCTTAGTTGCACCTTCTTGATTGAAATCTCCATGTGCTCATTGCATGCAATATAACTTTCTTGACTTGACATCTTCAAAGTCTATCCTCTTATCTCTCCTCCAATCCTGATTGTCTCCTTCTCTCCTCCATTGCTTTATGATCTCTTGTATGCTAAGGATCCTTCACGTGTAACCCACCAAGTTTCCCAAATAGTTTTAAACTTTCCTTTTCTAATTTAGACTTGAAAGGAGATCCTTTAAGCTCCTACAATAGTAGTTGGAATTGCATATATTGTTGAGGGCCATTAGTGATCATGGATCAATCCTTTACTTTTCCTCCAATGTCATACTCAATTTATAGTCCTAGCTCCTATTGTGTAGCTCCAAGAGTGTGTAAAGTATCCACATAATCTTTAGCTCTCACATTCATGCTCAAACAATGATGTTTGTTGTATTCATATACTTTGTAGCATCACTTTGGGAAAATATAGCTCAAGTTCAAAGCCACTCACGTTGTGCTAAAACTTCTCAACTATAAACTTGGCTATCTAATAAGTACTATTATGATATGCTTGATCCATTTTAAAGGCCCTTAAGTTTCCATTTGTAAAGCTAGAGTCCAAACTTAAATTACTTCATCTCTAAGCTATCAGGCTAATGAATCCTATTTTGAAATGGTGTTTGGATAGGAAGGCAAAGGAATATAGGAAGTATGAACTTTATAGGAAGTCCTCTAAGCCTAAAAGAACTTATCTAAATCTTTATCCCACCTATCAAGCCCATCTTCAATGTACATGATGAGCATCTTCATAATTCGTATGTATGTATCTCCACCATAGCACAATGGGTACTAGGGTGTTGAATACCTATGGTATGGCCCTAGCTTGACTTGAAGTGAAATGTTATGCAGAACTTTTGATATACCATGCTTTGTCCTATACACATATGAGGCAAATTAAGGCATATTAATACATCACATTTATGGAGAGACATAACAACAATTGTACTATATGTTTATGTCTTATAGGCCAGTTTGGCATTTTGTAGATGTTCACTTATTCTCTCTTTCTCTCCACATGTATGTACACACACACACACACACACACACACACACACACACACACACACACACACACACACACACACAGTCAATAAGAGGATAGGAGAGAGAGAAGAGGAGAGAGAGTGAGTGCATAAGAGAGGACTGCAGGAAGAGAGAGAAAGAGTGACGAGGAGAGAGAAAGACCAGGAAATGAGAGAGAAAGACATGAAGGGAGAGAAGGAAGCCATGAAAGCTTGGAGAGAGAGGTGAAGATGAAAGGAGACGTATTATTATCTAATGGTCAAAATTCAAGTCCCTAACACCTTATATACCAGCTTGTGTAGCTAGTATTTTTCCATTATTAAATCCCTCTCTCTTACATTCCATCCCCACTCGAAGGTTTTTGCCCTAAAAAACAATTTGGGTACTTATGATAACTGGGCAGGAGCATATCAGAGTACTACTTTGCTGCATTATTACAGGGGTATACTAATGAATGAAGAGGTATTATTGCGTATGATGGGTCATTGGGGTATGAATGATAGATGGGCCTTATTGGGGAATTATAAAAATGAAAATTTAACCCAAATATCTTGAGTAAATGCGAGCTGCAGATAGTGGATAGCAAGCTGTTTACTACAGGCCCCTGCTGTAGTAAATCTATCATAACTTTCTGTAGGAGACTCCGATCGGGGTGTGCCATATGTCAAAATAGAGATCTCGAGGAGTACTTTCAATTCATATATGATGTCCATTGCTTTCCATAGTACAGAATAAAATCTGCTTTGAAACAGGGAGCTGTCTACAGTCAATCTGAGAGAAAATAGGGCCCTAGTTGGCTAGATTTCAGTCAAATATACTTCTAATAGGTATGGAAACTCTTCGAAAAGTGAAGCTGGCCTCCAAGAAGCTTCCTCAAGTGGTAAACCTCACCACTTAATCAAGTATTCCATGATGGAGCAAGAGCGAAGCTTTTTTTCCCTTTGTCCTATGACTTGCTCGGGTATGTATTGAATGATGCCTTCTCCATCTACTGGTGATAGCTCCTCAACATAATCCACTGATGATCCAATGAAGGGCTTCAATTGAATCACATGATAGACATTATGAATCTTTGTGGATGGGAGCAATGCCAAGTGATATGCCAAGTCTCCCACTCTTTTGACAATCCAATATGGCCCATAGAACCTGTGAGCTAACTTGTTGTTAGACCCATCCTTAAGGGTGGCATATCTTGACTTGGGCACCTTCAAAAGCACCAAATCCCCTTCTTGGAACTCAACATCCCTTCTTTTGTCATCAACATAAAGCTTCATTTGATTGTGAGTTTTCTTCAAGTTGACTTTACATTGCTAAAGTTAGGCCTGCACTCTATTCGAGTCCTCCTTGCTTTGTGGGTTTATTTTATCATTGAAGATAACCGTGGGAAGGGGGACCTTATAGCCCTACAATGCCTCAAAAGGTGAAACTCCAATACTAGAGTGTGTAGAGTTATTATAGGTAAACTTAGCCAAATGCAACCATGAGTCCCAAGCATGCTGCACATCATGACAGAAATGCCTCAAGTAAGTTTCCAGCCACTTGTTAACCCTCTCTGTCTGGCCATCGATCTGTGGATGGTAAGCAGTGGAAGGGGCTAACTGAGTGCCCATAGAGTTGAAAACTGCCTGCCAAAAGTTACTCATGAACTTAGCATCCCGATCATGCACAATGACCTTTGGTAAGCCATGCAATCTCTGAAAACATGTTCCGTGAATTGATTGGCTACTTGAGAAGCATTATATTGAGTCTTTGAAGGAATGAAATGGGCTACCTTGGTGAGTCTGTCCACAACTACATAGATGCTATTCCATCCTTTTTTGGTCATTGGTAGGCTCGTAATGAAGTCCATAGTAATGTGTGTCCATTTACCTTCGGGCATAGGCAATGGCTGAAGTAAACTAGCTGGTTTTAAGGTGATGTCCTTGTTTTACTGACATGGCACACAACTCAAGACAAAATCTTTTACATCCTTCCATAGGCCCGCCATCTAGTGAAAGCTCTTAGCAATCTTGTCATAGGTTTTAAATATGCCCAAATAACCAGCTATAGGCAAGGAATGCATCTCTTGCATGATCTTTTTCTTGAATGGAGAAGTGAAAGGGATGGCAATCCTACCCTGAAACCATAAGAGACCGTTCTTAAGCTGATATGGAGAGTTTTCTTCCACATGCCATTGCTGTAATTTCTAGAAAATGTGGCTGAAATCAACATCTAACAAATAGGCATCCTGAAGCTCTTCTATCCAATTATTATGAAGCTCCATGATGGCTGAAACTTTACAGGCCCACATTCTAGATAATGAATCAACAACTATATTGTCTTTTCCCCGCGTATGTGTAATGTCAAAGTCATTGTTCTGCAATGTAGCTACCTATCTGTGTTGTTTGGGGGTAAGATTAGACTGAGAGAGGAAATACTTGAGGACCCTATGGTCTCTCTTGACCCTAAATTTGCTGCCATACAAGTAGTGGTGCCATTTCTTAATGGCATGAAGGATGGCCAACATCTCTTGGTCATATATACATTCATGGTCATATCATTCTCAGCAAGTTTGCGGCTCTTAAACACTATAACTCCATGCTCCTGTAACAATACAACCCCTATGCCTCTGCCGCTAGCATCACACTGAATGTGAATTCATTCGAAAAATTTGGGCATATCAAGATGGGAGCTAAGGTAAGCAATTCCTTGGGCTGATTAAAGTTCTTATCAGCTATGGCATCCCAGAAAAAGGCCTCTTTCTTAAGCCTATCAGTCAAGGGAGCTGCAATAGTGGCATAATGCCTAATGAACTTGTGATAGAATGATGAGAGACCAAGAAATCCTTTAAGTGAAGTCGTATTTGCAGGTGTGGGCCAGTCTTTTATACACTACACTTTCTTAGGATCAGCCCTAATTCCATCTTCACTAACAATGTGCCCCAAGTATTCCACTTCCGTCTACATGAAAAAACATTTTGTCTCCTTGGCAAAGAGTCTATGCTGGCTCAATACATCAAACACCTGCCTCATATGCCAAAGGTGATCCTTCAGTGATATACTATAGATGAGAATGTCATCAAAGAAAACCAACACAAATCTGAAAAGAAAGGGCTGAAGTATTTTGTTCATTAAGCTTTGAAAGGTGGCCGGTGCATTAGTTAACCCAAAAGGCATAACCAAGAAATGATAAAGCTCTCGATCAGTCCGAAATGCTGTTTTGACCTCATTCGTTGCCCTCATGCAGATGACCTCAAATCTATCTTTGTAAAGTACTTAGCCCCCTTGAGCTCATCTAGCAAGTCATCTATGCGTGGAATGGGGTACTTGTTCTTCACGGTGACCTTATTAAGATCCCTGTAGTCTATTCACATCTTGAAAGATCCATCATTCTTTTTGACCAATAACACAAGGGAAGCATATGGTGAAGAACTAGGCTCAATAAATCCCATGTTTAGTAATTCTTTGACTTGTTTGGCAACTTCTTCTCTTTCACACCTAGACAATCTGTAAGGTGGCTTATTCACAGGCTTTAACTGAGGCTCCAAGTCTATGGGATCATCAACCGCCCTATTAGGGGGTAGTGCTATAGGTACTTGGAAGAGGTCCTTTTACTCTTCTAAAAGAGCTCTCAATGCTGAATTTTTCACTGTTTTAGTGGACTGATTTGAATTTTCTTTATTTAAATGCAATACAATTATTTGGGAACTCTTTCTTGAGTTGTTTGCTGGTAATGAGCTGAGATGCACTGTTATTTTGAATTCCTTGCAAGTGAACAAGCTATCCCGCACTGACAAATTCCATATATAACAAGGAAAAATCCATGGTTATAGTGCCCAAAGTTTTCAGCCAATCATAACCCAAGAAAACATCTATAAGCCCCATTTCCAATGCAATTAAATCCATTTGTTGTCCAAAATTTTCAACAAGCTGAATATGAATAGTAGGACATACTTGAGTGCTAATTTCTTCATCCCCATCGACAACTTGCACCTGGGCTGTTGTAAATCAGTGGGAAAAACCCTTCAGTCTATCCATGATTGCTCTATTAATGAAACTATGAGTGCTACCACTGTCTACAAGTATAAACACATCCTTCCCATGAATTTTTTTCTTAATATGCAATGTATTAGGGCTTTTGGATCCTGTCCAAGCATCCATAGATATGGTATAAACAGTGGTAGCATATATTTCAGCATGTGGTTCATTCTTTCCACCCATATCCCATGATACACGACCATTGGGGAAAAGAGTCAACAGGGTCAAAGAACTCTTCTTGACCAAACTCTTCATCAGCATCATCTATTTCAGCAGTCATTATAAAAGCATGTGCATCTTCAGGGTCCTCCTCTTAGTCCTTAAATACAAACATGCTGTGAACCCATGCCTTAGCATTTCTAAAAGCACATTTTGAGGCATGATCAACTGTATACTTCTCGCCACACTTGAAACAAAGCCATTTTTCCTTTCTTTCTTTACACAAATCCATGGGAATGGACTTTAGACTGCCAAAGGTTGAAGCATTTTTATTCTTGATGTCCCCTTGCCTATTATCCATTCTTGGGATGTTTGTTGTCTTGAAATTACTTTGCGGTCTTGAGGCATTAAAAGTGGGGCATGTGGGAATCTTAGGAGTGCTGAACGGCACATTGCCACCAGCATAACTTGCCCCAAATTGTCTTGGCCTTACAACACCTCTTTGCTGCCCAAAATGTGACTGCATAGGTCCTCTTTGATACCCAAACACTGGCTGAGACACCCCTCTTTGTTGTCCATGCTGAAATGAAGCATCCTGGTGATACTTATGAGAGTACCTCTTTGCCAACTCAATAGCTTTGAAAAAATCCGATGGATTTTGAGCTGAAACATTAGCCGAGAGTTGGGGATCCAGCCCATACACATACTTGTGTAACTTGGCATCATCACTAATCGACTCAACATACACGGTAAGGTTGAGGAACTAATTGGTGTATTCTCTAATAACAAGACCACGCTGTTCAAGGCCATACCATTGGCGGGCAAGCTTTTCTTTCTCCACTGGTGAGACAAATACTTGCACCATAAGTTCCTTGAATGCTTCCCACGAGTCTACTTGCTTTCTCTTTTAATGTACCTCCACCATGTATGTGCAAATCCTTCCAAGTGGATGGTTGCAAAATGGATCTTTTGGTCATCACTACGGGGCAATATGTCAAAATAATCCTCAAGCTTGGAAAGCCACTCTTCGAGTTCAGCTAAAGATGATGATTGACCATTAAATTTTGAGAAAATAATCTTGTCTCTCAGCTCTCTTTCATGATTAAGTGGTTGTTCCATAAATCCAAACTGAGGCTGATCCATGTGGTTGCCCAAAAATAATCCATTGTTAGAGTAATTTCTGCCAAAAGATGGCCGAACTTGCATAGATAGCATGGGCCCTTGCAATGGATGGAAATTAGTCCTCATTGCATTGTTCATAGGCTCCTCTTGCCTATGTGAAGGCTCTCCCTATTCAAAAGTGTTGTTAGGGATGCCCACTCTCCGCAAAATACCTTGGGAGTTCATATTTGCTGCATTCACTGATGGTTCTCAGCATGCATACCTGACCTATCCTCATGTTCCTTCCCTTTCATTTGGAATTCCATCCACTTAGTGAGCTGGGCACAGCAAGGGTGTCCATAGTGGTCTTCATTTGACCAATGCCTTCCATCAATTCTCTATGCCTCTCAACATGCCTTGTCTCATGCGAACTGAGGGTGTTAGTGAGCGTGCTGAGCCTCCCCACATCATGAGAGTAATCTTCATCTTCCACCTCAGGGTTAGTTTCATCCCTTGGGGCACGTGCATCCCTTATTTGTTGTTGGAGGTCATCATTTGCTTTAGTTTTTCCCTTGTTCCCTACCATGGCTAAGTGTAGTCCCATCCCCGCTCACTGTTTTGCTCGTAACTTGAGCTAGGGAGCTTTGATTGACCTACTTTTTTGTTCAAGTCGAAGCTAAGGATGTCCTCTTCAAATTGAGAATAAGCACACTGCTATAGGTTTAGTACATAAAATTGTGTAACAACAAATCTATAGCTGCTTTATGTAGTCCTGCACCCTGTTTAAGAGTAGTAGTAGACTGTTTTGGCCTGTAAGGGATGGGTAGTGCCCAACTAAAGTGCCCATTTAATAGGGAGATTACTGAGGTCTGCCAACACTCTTTGGGGCTTGCTCTTCAGTTCTGGTACTCACTCTTTACCTCTATAATTGACTGAAAATGTGTACATCACCCTGTAGGAATTCAAGAGAGTTGAAATATAGTCCCCCATCTATTGTATGTCTACAACCACTTCTCCCATGGCACCATACATTGCTTTAGCATACATACACATGGTCTACATCATAACATCATTGCTAAGCATGAAAATGAGCATTCCCATGACCGTGTCACTCACATATGAGCATCATACATGCATTATTTGTTGCATTCAGTGTCATAATTGCATACATGACTGCATGTGTATCTAAAGATACATTTTAGAATTGATTCTCAGTCATACATCATTGCAAGTACATCAATGGTAAATCAATATGCCATATACATCAGTGGCATAATCTCAATTACATCATTATGTCATAGACATCAATGGCATCATCATGACATGCCAATTCTCACTGTTCCCAAAATATATATGCACCTGCAAACAAGTTCAGGCTCCGGATCACAAGGAGATTGATGGGACCTAAAATGGGCTGGCACTAGCTATGGCACTAGCCGGACTTCATGCATACGACAGACAACCCCACCACACGGCCTTGCGGGCTGGGAGCGTCTAAAACTCACTTTGCACTAAATGCTTATGCCGATTTTGCGTTTATATCCAATATGTAGTCCAACGTTCATCTTCCCTTCTCCTCATTCTAATGAGGATTCTTCTCCCCATAAAGAAGTGTTGAGTACATCTCTTGTAACATGTTAAGTTTGGGCTATCTTACCCAACATAAGTGAAATTCCTTAAAGAAATATATTGTGCCAATAACTCAACGAGATGACCTACAGGACTCTTAAATAGACATTTAGTTTCTATAACCATCTCTAGTCAACTCTTAACCTTGTCGCATTTGACTATAACTATATGCGCATAAAGACATATGTACAATAACCTTTGGCAATTAATTCTAACATGATTATATGACTTAGAATCTCAATTAATCTAGCTGCAAATCATAGTGATTAATTGTTTAAAAGGTCCTAGCCTTCGAAACGTCATCTTTTGGTTATGGCCTTTGACTGAGTACAATAGTACTAAGTTTCCCTGTTTGAAATCTCGTTGCTTAATGTGCTTGTCAAACCAACTCTTGCATCGTACCTTCTTGCATATCACTGCATGGGTGGCTAGAAGTCAAGCCTCAGATAAGCATTCTAGCTCGATTAGGCACTCTGTCCATGCTTCTTTTCCATCCCATCTCTCTTGAAGAGCTATTCTCAAGCTAGGAACAAAGAACTCTACTGGTAGAATTGCTTCAGCTCCATAGGTCAACCTGAAAGGAGTATGTCTTACAACCATTTATAGGCTATTCAATAGGCCCATAAGGTTGTTGTTATCCCAGTCTCACTGCGTGAAGTAGAGACTACTTTGGTTAGCATGTTTACTAGAATCTTGTTTGTGGACTTAGCCTGGCCATTCACTTGAGGGTAGTATGGTGAGGATTTTCTATGGATGATCAAAAAGGTGGACAAGAGGTGAGCGATCACTTCATTGATGAAGTGCATGCCTTGATCACTAGCAAGTTCAATGGGGCAGCTAAATCGTGAGATCCTTTGCTCCCATAGGAACTTACATGTGGTCCTAGCATCGTTTTTCCTCATGGCTTGTGCTTTCACCCATTTCGTGAGATAATCGGTGGTGGCAACAATGATGTACTTGGCCTCCGAGTACTATGTTGCGAGACTAATAGGCCCAATGAAGTCAATCCCCTACTTCTCGAATGGTTGTCTTGTAATAATTGGGCTTAACTCCATTTTGTCCTTGCGAATAGGTACCTTGGTCTATTGGCACTTGTCATAGTGCTTTACGAATCGTGCCGTATCTTGGAAAAGAGTAGGCCACCACACAGTTGAGATTGCAACACCTTGCGGGTTGTCCTATCTCCAGTGAAGTGTCCTCCTGCAATCCCCCCGTGTGCCTTTGTAAGTACAACATGCATTTCATGCTCACACACACATCTTTGCAACAACCCGTTTTGCCCTAGTTCGTAGAGTTTGCCTGCTATCAACTAATAGGGTTGGACTTTAAGAATTAGTTGCTTGAGTCGGCCTCTTTTGATGGGTCCATGTCCAAGCACATGGATTATGTCGTCTGCCCAATATGGTGTCAAGTCAGCTCTAAACAAATCTCATTTGCTAGAGAGGTTCAATAGATGTGCATTTGACAATTTGTCTGTAATGCCCTATCCAACGACTTCTCTAGTGGGTATACGAGATATATGGTCAACCATGTAATGCTTATTTTCTTTGCATACAACCATGGAGAAGTGGAATTCTAAAAGCAGAAGTAACCATTGAGCAATGCATTCTATAGCGCAAGGTTTGTTAAAGAGATACAACAAGGCTTGATGGTCAACAAAGAAGGTAAAAGGCATGGCCAAAAGATAATGCCAAAATTTCTTTACAGCAAACACCATGGCTAAACCCTCTCTCTCTATTGTTGAGTAGTTCATTTTTGTATCCGTGAGTTGTCTTCTAGCAAAGCTCACTGGATAGTCTAGATTGTGTTCACTAGGCTGGCACAACACAGCTCCCACGGCAAACTTCGAGACGTCAATGTGAACGTGGAAGGTTATAGTCCCCAGTCAGGGTATCGCAAGATTGGTATTGTGGTTAGAGCCTTCTTTAATTACTCATATACACACAAGCATTCATTGGTTCATTCGAAAGTCATTAGTAACATGTATAGAGGTCTAGAAATCAATGCATAGTTCAGTACAAATCTCCGATAATACCCCGTATGGCCTAGGAAGCACTGAACTCCCTTTAATCATACGGTGGTGGTAGATCGACAATAACCCTGACTTTCAAAAAGTCTGTGGCAATGTCGTTCTTTGATACCACATACCCTAGGATGCATCTATGTTTTACTTAGAACTGGCACTTCAAGGGGTTTAATGAGAGACAATACAATTGGCATTGTTCAAAGACCACTTGGAGTTTATTTACTACAAGTGAAGGAAGCGAAAAACGAGGCATCAAGAGGAAAAGTGCAAGGAAAAAAAAGGAAAGGCATCCTACAAAAGAGTGGACCTAGAGGAAATCTAAAAGCATGGGAACAACCACCAGGAGTCCAAGACGCAACCATGGAAGTTGCAAGAAGCCAAAATCTACAAGGCACACCTTTAAATATAAAGATGTAGCCAAAACTTTTGTAAAAGAGTGCCAGGCTCCCTCCTGTGCAATATGTAACCATGAATGGGCAAGAGGACCAAACTAGGAAGAGAGGAGGACAAACAGGAAAAAGGGCCTAGGTTGGCCATGTAAAAAATGGGATAAGGAGGTGATCGCCCAAAAGGGATTTAGGGTTTTGTATATAAAGTTCAAAAAGTGAATGAGAGCTCATTCTTTGGTGTGTGGCAAAGTGGAATTTTATTCTTCTCTTCTTCTCTTCTCTTGCTTGCTTGCTTGTGAGTGCTTGAGGGAGGGAGTGAGTGTGTGAGAGTGAGGGATCTTAGAGGTGAAGCCCTCCTCCATCTCCTCTCTTCTTCTTCTCTTCTCTTCTCTCTTCTCGTGCGTGGCTATGGAGGATGGAGATTGAAGGAAGAGGCTTGAGGATGCTTGAGCGTGCATTGAATCGTGGAGCTATTGAAATGGTTGAGAGAGGAAACAACTCAATTGGGCATTGAGGTAAGCTCACTACACTCGTAGAGAGGGATGTCGCGTTGGCTATGTGAGAGGTATCCATTAGTGCTCACTTGAAATGCTTGAACAATAAGCGATCTGTGGATCTTGGTGGTTAAGCTTGAGCTTGTGCCTCTACATTTTGGTTTCGTTGTCGGGACCAAAGGATTCAAGCTTGAGTGCTTCAAATCAACCATCAAAGTAAGGGTTTCATCCTCGAACCAGAGCTTGAGATAGATAGGAGGTTTTGGGTTTTTAATCCGTGCTACAAGTAAGTATTTTTGGTTTTTGGTGATTGGTTGAGTAGGAGAAATCAATTTAGTACTTTGCTTTTGATTTTTGTCACATTTAGAGTAGGATAGGAGGGAGAAATTGGAGTGGGAAGCTTAAGGTTAATTGATGTTAAATAGTCATGAACAGGAAAATAATAGCGAAAAATGGAGAAAAAAAGTGCTCAAATGCCTCGGAGTCGCAAGTGGAGTGATTGGGAAGGTTAAGGTGTTGGCCATTAAAGGTTTAAGGTCCTGAGTGACGAGGGAAGACTTCATTTGCAGTCCTAGCTTTGAGAGAGAGAGAGAGAGAGAGAGAGAGAGAGAGAGAGAGAGAGAGAGAGAGAGAGAGAGAGAGAGAGAGAGAGAGAGAGAGAGAGAGAGAGAGAGAGAGAGAGAGAGAGAGAGAGAGAGAGAGAGAGAGAGAGAGAGAGAGCTTATAGGTAATGAGACTACATCCAATCGATTGAAGCGTGTCGGAGCTTTCGGTGAGATTCAGGTATAGGATGCCCTTGGCCTACATCCCTCCTTGATTCCTGGAAGTTTTGTAGGTGCTAGCAACATTTAAGTGCATATTTTTGGGCAAAACACGATCAACGTGTTTTTGATTGGTGGAATCAGACATTTTCCATAGTGTCCAATTTCAAAAATCGGACCCAGTGACTAGTCCGATTTCCAGAATCGGACTCGGACAAGCCCATTTTGTTTGATCGGATGTGCCCGCCCGATTTTGAAAATCGATCCAAATCCAAATCGGACCCCTTTCTAATTGGACACACCACCTTCGTTCAATTCTAAGAATCGGACGAGAAGGAATCGGACATACCACCCCGTTTGGAGGCTTGGCCATCCGATCACAACAATTGGACCAAAGAATTAGACCCAATATCCTATTTGATCGGACACATTTGAATCGGACCAAGCATCCCTGTCCGATTCCAAAAATGGGACATAACCCAATCGAACCAACAACTCAAGCCATCAGATTGGACACATCCTATCCGATTGTGACAATCGGACTCAACCCTGTGTTCGATTCCTAGAATCGGATACTGGTAAATTGGACATCCGATTTTCAAAATTGGACACATCGTGAGGAGAAAGATCTGGAAATTTGACAAACACCGGCCAACAAGAAGTGTGACCCCCATCGAATGAGCCCACCAAACGCCTCACAAGTAGTTACAGACCTAGAAATCATGGCCAAATATTCTGAAATTGTGTCTGGTGTTGTGGGTTGATTGTAAGACCTCGACGACTTGACCTTGATTGAGTTGAACAGAATAGTGCAGTGGAAAAACCTAAAAGTCGATGAGGACAGCTAGAAATTGAACACATGACCCTATCAAGCCAACCCGTAGACAAGAGCGCCGGAGCTGCACACCCTTTGTTTCCTCACTCACTCTAATTTCTATCACCCGAAACACATTTAAGGAAAGCGAAGAGCTTGGTTGCGCACAATGCACTGAAAAGAATACACCTACACACACATGCACGGAGTGAGGGTAAGTTGAGGACTGGTTGCAATTAACAAGGAATTCACTCAAACATAAAACCTTGAAGGAACCCACCAGCAGGAGGAGACCTAAGAATATAGAAGGGTGATCGAATCCCCAAAATAGGACAAAGGGAGGAACACAACTGAAAAGCCAGACACAACAAGGACAAACACTATTGTGGAAGTGGATCTACCTAGCCTTATCAACTTGATCGACAAGTTGGCAGAACAGGAAGCCTTGGACATGGAAGAGGGCAGCTCAGGCCATAGAAGCTACAAGGAGCTCAACTTAGGAGACCTATACAAAGCTGTTTAGTAGCTAGTAAACAAATATGATGCTCAAACCCGACTGGAACACTGCGATAGACCTATAGAGGACATCATAATAGACCTTGAGGAAGAGAGAAAGCTGGCTCGTAAGGCCTAGCCACGTATAACTAGGACCAACAAACTAGAAGCTTGTGCCAGAGCTTGGAAATGCGAGAGATTCAGAGAGTGCTAGCCTTAGTAGGCATAGGAATTGATCTGAGAGCGAGAGAGTTGTAGAAGGGGACCTCACACTGAGCGAGCTTCTAATGAAGCGGCTGTTAGATTACATGGAAGCAGAGTAAAGTGCTGCAGCAATAGCAACATCGCTACTAGCAGGGTTAGGGGTTAACCAAAGCTCTAAGAGCCAATAAAAAATCCTTGTGGTGGTGAAGCAGCTGGACAAATACCAAGCAAATGATGACCCATATAGCTTTGTGGATTAGTTCAAGCAGGTTTGCGAGGCCAACGGCCTTACCAATCCTACTCAACACTCCCAAGATTTCGGATTACTCCATTAGTGAAAAAGCCTGATGGAAGTTGTGGTTCTACAAGCATGTCAAAGAATGCGAGTTTGAGCAGGGATACCTTTTTTTGCTCTACTCGGCAAGGGGCCACAAGCAGAAAATGAAATTTCAAGGATTAGGACCTTTTTGAGTGCACACCATTAGTAGGACGGGCAATGTAGAACTTGAAACCCTCGAAGGTGAGTGCATAGGATTTTTCAATGGCAGTCGCATGGAGAAGTACTACCCTCCCACACATCCACTGCATGAGCCCCCTATGCTGGAAGTCCCTATCAATGTCCGCGTAGCCGCCATTTACAAATTAGGGGATGAGGATGAGGAGGTAGTAGCACTAGCATACTTGTGCATCACAGCCACTGCCTAGTGCACGTACGTATTTGATGCCTTGATTGACGAGGGAGCTAAATTCAATGTCTTGACCTATGCTCATTGGACCTCATTGGTTAGCCACAATTACAACCTACCAAAGCTAAACTAAGCCCATTCGGGGGCAAGTCATATGCACTCTTAGGAAAGTGCAAGATTGTAGTCTCTATCGAGTCTGAGAGCCTACCAATCATCTTTTATGTATTGCCAAATACGAAGGATGCAAGTCAAGAAACACTATTAGGATGCACTTTCAAGAAGCAAGCATGCTACAACATGGACCACGATTTGCAACGGATTCACCTCTCTATTGGCAACGTTCGAATCGTGATAGCTTCCAGCAAGGGCAACAAGGCTCTACCAAAGCCTCCTATGCCACTGATAGAGCCACCTAGAACCAAGCCTAAGGAGGGGGGTCGTGAGTTATCAAAACCCACCCAGACCACAAAACCATTGCCAAAACTAAGGCCATTTACGAGTCTCAAAGCCCACACTTAAATGGGGCCAAGGTATCAAAAACGGCCCATGCACAACAAGCTAACACGGCCCCGTAGGGCCAAAAACTATCATTCGAAACCTAAGCAACCAATCCGATGCTATCGGCATAGATGCATAATCAAGCTGCGATGGAACCCCAAAGATCTGTTGTGAGCCCAAGGATACTACCAAGGCAACATCTGGATATTGGTGCCCAAGATGAGAGATTCTAGAAGCATAGCCCAACCACGACCATCGACTGCCACTCCATCTCTAGAAAGCCCTACTCCTGCTAAGGCAACACCCAGGAAACCCGAGCCGCAAAGCCCACAGAACCCGTGACAGTTGTGGTAAAGAAAACCCAACCAATATATCGACCAAAACAGTAGCTCGATATCTCAGAATCATCTAAGTCTAGAGAACTTGGCATCTAAAACCTGCATTTCACCAAATTGCTGATTGAACCTTTTTTGCTGGTTATCGCCAGCACGTCCCATACCATAGCCTCTCGAAGAGGATCTACCACGTCCCCTTCCTAAGCTTGAGTAAAATGCTTGGACATGTTCTCCATTTGGAAATGGCTTCTGTACGTATATTGAAGTAACAAATGATTTCCATGCCTTCTCATTATTAAGGCCACTCAAAGTGGATGAAATCAAATCATCATCATCAAGCATTGCATCAATTGCTACTAAAGTATCTGCAATGCTTATCACCTTCAAAACATACTCATTGACAGACATTTTCCTTTTCTTCAAGGTATTCAATTCTTGCTTGAGTTGAATCTTCTGTGCCTTTGTATTTTATTGTATTTACTGGAAACATGTTCTCAAAATTTGTCCAAGCTACATGTGAAGTTTTTACATTTCTGATATGTCCCAACATCATATTATCAATGATTGCAGATAGCCAATATATCACCTTTTTGTCTTTTTCATTCTATTCTTTCCATGCTTTTAATTCATTTGCAATCCGGAGGTAAACCCAACTCTGGCTCCTTTTCTTCACCTGAAACAAACTCATAAAGGCCCTTTCGAATGAGGAAGTTCGTCACACGGAACTTCCATGAAGGGTAGTTGTTCTTATCAAGCTTCTCAATACTGGGATTTCCACTGTTCTCTGCTATTATCACAAAAAAGGATACAACACAACAAGCTAGTCTTCTACAACCTTTCACAACAAGTTCTCAATAATATACCAAGCAACCTTTTTCACTGATTTGTACATGCAATTTGCAACGTGTTTGCAGATGAATCTTATGTTTGCTTCTTGAAAAATACCTCAAAAATTACAGATTCAAAATCTGTAACCTGTGCATCCACTTTTGGTCAATACAGCCGAAATCACAGTGTAACCTGAAACTGTTGTCTGCAACTTTGTGGCTCTAAAACGGGGCTTGAAACGGCCTCAAATGCCAAAAATAATTGTAGGAAAGCCGTGAAGGGCTTATTTGCAGAATATACAATGCTCTTCTTGCACACCAAATCTCATAGCAATTTGAGATTTTCACTCTACCATGCTTCCGGTGTCTCCATAGGCACTATCTAAGAGAGAGAGTGGAAGAGTGGGAGAGCTTCTTACCCATTGCTTGCTTGCTCCAACATTGCTTCTTCTCATTCACTTCAACCTTCAAAATCAGCCTCTCTCAGTGGTGCAGCTCTGATACCATATCAAGAATCGCGTGGTGGGGAGACTTGCTTGAGTTGCTGTACCAAACACACACTGTAGCACAAGAGGAAGCTCACTCAAGAACACAAGAAGAGATATGGAAGCCAAAAATTTTTCTTGCTGATTTCTTCTTCTTCTTACACACACTATATAATGTACACAAAGTATAGATAAGATACAACACAAAGGAAAGTGGCCTACTAAGTCAAACAATGCATAACATACTACACTAATCCACTGGTGCTATATCTTTGCCAGCTGTAGATAGGTGTAACAAACTAAGTATAATAAGTGATAAGTCAGTGGCCATGTGAGTATCATAATGACCACCAGCGTGCTAAGTTTAGACGTACAGACTCATCTAGCCAAGCAATCCATCATCGATGTCCGCACGTGTTGAGCTTGCCATCTCAACAAATAGAGTGTTAACAGAGAGCAGGGTGGCGGAGGCTGCACAAACAAGACTAGAAGCCCAACAACGCGCCTTCCTCAACACTATATTGGATGTTACACATTAAGAGGAGGCCATTGAATCACTAAATAAAAAGCTGGAGATTACCCAAAGAGCCATAGGGTAGGGGTTGTGTACTCAACCACAAGAAGAAATGACCAACTTAAGCCGACAAAATCAAAGAGATTATTTGTTAAGGGCAAGGCTAATGGTCGAAGAGGTGGACCTACTAGGGTTCCCAAGAGTAAAGCTGAAATGCAGAGGCCACTTCCAAAAGCAGGATTGAAATTTGAAACAGGACAGCTGCGGATGAGGAACTAGTACTACAACCTCCCTCTCCACCATGACTAGAAACACAGCAAGAGGTGGACACCATTACTATCAGGAGAAAATTAGAATTCAAGAAGAAAAGAGTGAGGATGTTGGAGTAGGCAAGGAGAAGATTAAAACCCTAACCAACAATGGCCCCGAAAGCACCCATCCCACCACAAGCAGATTGCTTCCCAATGGATTGGAATTAGGAGCTCATAGTGCGGGAGCAAAAAGAAAACGGCCGCCAACCCGTTGACTTCACTTTTGAATTCCCCTCCACCCTATGGAGAGTCCTATAAATCAAAGTGGTGGAGGAGGTGATAAGCATTGAAGGAAGGATCGACAATAGGTGGAAATAGGAGAGGAAGAACAATCCAACATAATGGGGAATGGAAGCACTTGATTATTGGGAAAACAAAGTCATGGAGGTGCCCAGGTAGTGAAAGGCTATGAGTCCCAACCAAAGTGGAGAAGGAGAATCTACGGTGGCAACATGGACGCCTAGATGTCCATTTGTAACACACTAACCTTTGAGAGAAACAACCCCACATATATGCCATATTCAAGAAGGGTAGGGGCGGACTTCAACCTTGACATCCACGGCAAATATAATTTCTCAAAAATATACAACGTACATGCCAGTAAGCTGGAGGATGCCCTGACTTACTTCGATAGCAACCTATGGGAATCAATTTCCCATTTTCTCAATGAGTTCACTTTTTGCCTAGATCTTGCCTTTATCACTACTTGTAATTATCTTAGATTACTTAGGTACAACTTAGACAAGATCCTATGTCACGAAAGTAGCACCTCTCGCCCCTATTTTTTGATATTAATGCCAGCATAGATAGTTGTGCCATGGCTAGGTTGATGATGAGAGCTGCTCTCTTACCGTTTTTTTGCATGGATCGCTTAGGGGACATGAATGATAGCTGCTTTACTAGATGCAACCAACCATTTTTATCCACAACTCCTCTTCAAGTTAGAATCAACCTAAAGGGATATATGTAGGGATGTGAGGTGTCCGCTAGTCTCAATCCACGGCACACCTTTTAGTGGTCCATCAGTAGGTTTTCCCGTAAATGATGCCGCCCGGTGCTCCCTTGGAACATCACGGGGTTGTCACTTAGGCCCTACCAAGTCTACTTCACAACAGGAGAGTTCCGACCGAACCCACTAGGATCGACCTGAAGATTTGGGTTCCTAAAATTGGATGGGTCTCCTAGCAGCTAGCTAGTGTCAGTAATTTCGAGTTCCACTTTTTAGAGGATTACTCGATCTGAAGCGGACTTGCCATTGCACTTGGTTCGAAGAGAATGGGAGATGGAGGGGAGTGCGGTACGTCAACCCTCCTGCCCATAAGGCAAAATCCCATTCCGGCCCCCTAAAACAATGCAAGTCGGTTCTACCTAATGACTACTTGGTCAATTTATCGTCTTCCTATTTCTATTTCCGATGTAGAAAAGCTCCCAGCTAACCGGGACCACCCTACCATTGGACGGACCCGTCGGGGGTTACGCCCACCTGCTTTTCTCTGATGATGGGTCATCTTTAGTTTTTTAATTACCTACAACACATTTATTGGAACATATACAACCAGCTTCCTTAATTAGTCCATTAAGTCACATGTTCCTTCACATAATTTATCTCACTAACACGTATACAATTCAAACAGTAAAGCAAACTTCTTTATTATATTGGAAGTTTATTACAATTTTCATAATTCCGTCCCAGTGGAAGATATACAGAATTCCATAAGGACATTCTGTCCACCAAGATTCCACCCTCATAACTAGTATTTAGGGTTCTAGGATCCCATCCTGGGTCATGAAGGGGCTCGTGAGATTCTTGGAACAATGCAGGATTTACAGCCAGAGTCCCCTCTAGCACCTACAATTCCTACTGCCCGAGACTATCCCTACTGACAGACCTTTCGCCTACGGAGCCGGTCCAAGCCTCTCGTAGCGATAATCATGACCCCCTTGGAGTAGGGTCTCGCCGCTAGCTTGGGGGTAGCCTAGCGCGATCCTTTCTTTTATTCTGCTTGACAATACTTTCAATAAAAAATCTAGATTCTAGTAAACACAAACAGTCCTTCCAAATATGTATCAAATAATGCAATGACAATCATCCCAACATGTAAATCACAACTTCACATAGCCAATGTAGACCTTATCCTAAGGTAACCTTACATTCTAATGAGGATTCTTCTCCCCATAAAGAAGTGTTGAGTACACCTCTTATAACATGTTAAGCAAGGCATGAGTTTTCCATTTGGATTCACTTATCCAACATAAGCAAAATCCCTTAAGGAAATATATTGTGTCAATAACTCAACGAGATGATCTATAGGATTCCTAAATAGACAATCAATTTCTATAACCATCACTAATCAATTCTTAACCTCGTCGCATTTGATCATAACTATATTGAATGCGCATAAAGATATATGTATAATAATCTTTGGCAATTAATTCTATCCTGATTCTATGCCTTAGAATCTCAACTATTCTAGCTACAAATCATAGTGATTAATCGTTTTATGCTTGTACTAATATGTTTTTCTAGATGAGTTATCAGTTTAATGTGTAAGGGAAGATAATGGAAGCTAATATCTTATGTAATTATCTTATATTGTAAAATAATAATCTAGTAATGAATAACCTGGTTTGGTAGCATGACGACATTAGGAACTTCATCTTTACTCACACTCGCATTAGCCACACCCGATGTTCCATTTGTAGTGGCCACTCCCATAACCTCGGGCACTCCCGTATCATTGGCAATACCTGTTGCTTAACCGGTTTTGTTGATCTCCATGGGTTTTCCACTTCGTCGCTTTGGAGCCATCGTCCACGAGGGGTTCTCGCAGCCTCTTGAAGGAGTATTCTTCTTTCTCTCTTCTTCTCTCTCGCAGCCTCTTGGTGTCTCCTTATCTCCCTAAGTGCCCCCCATGCCTCTTATTTATAGTGAATTGGAGAAGAGGGCTTGTGGTTGAGAAGTGGAGCTCTTTGTGGAGGGGGATCTTGGAAAGATCAGTGATCTGATGCTCAGATCATAGATATGATAGTTCCATTGGCTCCGAAAGGGGGGTAAAACTCCAAGACACTTGATTAGAAAGCTCTCAGTTCACTCCTTCTTCTTTTCTCTGTTCGAAGTGCTGTCTACTGCCTGTAAACTATGATTGCGGCGCGCGCGATTTTGTCAGTTACTTTTCTTTATTTTTCTTTTTATAAAATCTTCAAACTAACTAACACATCACTTGTTTTTTCCTTTTAAATGACATCTAGTTCTAGAAATCTCCATATCTCTTTAAAAATAAAAATAAAATTAAGATAATCTCTAAAATATCTAAAATATTATAGTTTTGTCCAAAATTTTAATATTCTTAGACTATCCTTATTATGCATATTTAGATTAGTGATTAATATAGCTCATATCTCTTGTTCACGTTATAACTTCCATGAAGGGTGGCTACGGCCCTTGTTAATTCATAAGAAATATCGAGTTACGACTCTCGATTTTATTTATTTATTTTAGTTAATTATTAATGCTAGTTAATTTTTTCTTTAGTTAGTAACCTTACTAACTTATTAATTGAATAACTAACTTTTGAACTAACCAACTAAATTTTATTGCCTGGGAATATTACAAGGAAAAAGCCTTCCTTAACAAGTTCCTTAGGCTCCCAATTCCTTCTCATGACCATGATGATGAAGATTAGTTCTTCATTCCTTTTTTTTAAAAGAAAAAAAGAAAAGAAAAGAAAAGAGTAAGAAAATAGAGAAAAAATCACAAAAGAAAGTAAGGAACTCGCTACATGAGCATCATAGTCACTGTACCTAGGGGTCCTCAAGTTAGGTGTGCTTGATGGCCTCAGTCGGCTGGCTCTGTCCCTAACCCCCTAGCCCCTTTTTGATCCCCCACTTCATGCTGAGAGTGCATCAAGAGCAGAACATACCCAGGGAGGTTACACTTGCCTATGGTTAGACCTGTCTCCCTAATATTCACTCATAGCACCACCCTTATGCATGGACTAGGTCCTCAACAGTGGGACAACACCTAGGCTTGTGGTTCAACCTAGTTCCCAATTCCACTAGTTAGAGCACATTACAACGCACAGTAAGGTAGACACACCCCTTAGACAGTGTAGTTTTCTTTTCCTTTTAGGTGCAGATGAATGTGACCAACCATTGACCTCAGAGGCTCATCCACTTGGCACACCCTCGGCCTCCACCACCTCAATCATTTGATAAGCTTCTCTTCCATGGCTAATCCCCGCAAGGCCCCATCAGTGACCCAAGTGACCATCCTTCAACTCATCGAGTCCTCATCAACAAAGAACCACAAGTGCCATGGAACTGGCACTTGACTACTGATTTGACCAGGAGGGGGGTAATGTTTACCCCAATACATGACAAGAAGAAAGGAAAAGAAAAAATAAATCCAAGAAAATACCAAAATATGGACCCAATGAAGTCAAGAAGGAGAAAAGAAAAAATGTGCAAAAGAAATCTAAAAAAAATGCCAAAGATGGAAGGCACAAGTTTAAATGAAAGACACCACTAAAATTTTGTAAAAGAGCGCCAGGTTCCCTCGTGTGAATTGTAAAATCTAGATGAGCATAGGTGGAGGGATAAGATAAATAGAAGGGAATAGGAAAAGTGGACCTTGGCAAGATGCCCAATCATGTAAAAAAGGGGATGGGTGCCCAAGGGATTTAGAGCTTGTATATAAACTCAAAAAGTGAATGAGAAGCTCATTTTCATTCTTGGTGTGTGGCAAAAGTAGCTCTCTTCTTCTTGTCTTCTTCTTCTCTTGCTTGTGCTTATGCTTGTGCTTGTGCTTATGCTTGAGAGAGGGAGTGTGAGAGTGTGAGGGAGTGAGTGTGTGAGGGTGAGGGATTGTGGTGGAGAAGCTCTCCATCTTCTCCTCTCTTCTTCTCTTCTCTTCTCTTCTCTTCTCTTGTCTCGTGTGCGCGGTTATGGTGGATGGACCTTGATGGTAGAGGGTTGAGCTTGCTTAAGCTTGCATTATGGATCGTGGAGCTACCAGAGTGCTTGAGGGAGGAGGCTACTCATTTGGGCATCAAGGTAAGCTCATTACACTTGTAGGATTAGAGGCGTGTTGACTAGGTGAGAGTTAGCCATTAGAGCTTACTTGAAGCACTTGAAACAATAAGTGGTCTATGGGTCTTGGCAGTCGAGCGTGAGCTCCCACTTCAATCTTGTACATCTACGAGTTGGTGATATATGCTTTTATCAATATAGTTTACATTGCAATTTCTTGTGAAATTGAATGTTCATCCTAAAATAATTTTAGTGCCACTTCCTTCAAAGTTTGGAAGAACATAGAAGAGTAGTGGAATGTTCTCAATCTCAATGGTGACTATCAATTTAAACCTACCCAATAAGGAGTGAGGTTGTCCTCTATATGGATTCAACTTTGGGTCCATTGGCTCTATAGGTGTGTGATGGCCTAGGTCTTTTCAATAGTAATAAGGAAGCATATTATAACCTAACCCCTTATCAATGATCGCATTGGCCATTACTAAGTTACCTACTATAAGGCATATGGAGAGGTATGCTACTAGAATAAGGGCCTCATCTTCCATATCTAAGTTGCTAATGGTTACAAGTCAACAAACATTTATAATAGGATTTAATGGATTTGGTTTGAAGTGTGGTGCAAGAGGGTGTTGCAATTGATGTTGCTTAAATTATTCATAAATATTTGTTCTATATGCAGCAAATGATTGTCAACATTCACCATGGGCAGTCCATTCTGGGTGGATAATATTTCTTTCTTCTATGCTATTAAAATGATCAATGGACTAGGCATCTAAGGTTTGTAGCTTGATGTTCCATGTCTCGCTGATTACATGGATGTGGAAAGGTTTGAGGCCTTAGAATTTCAACTTGTTGAGAAACATAGATCTAGAGTTATGCTAGCTATGGCGGATGGAGATTATAAGCATAAAACATGATTGAGATACAAAATTGTAACTCAAGTGAATTAGGTTCCAAGACAGATTAACTTGGAATCATAAACACAAATGAGTGTCAAGTACATGCTTATATAGCTTTTTGGATAGTACCACTGTACCTCATTATGCTTATGGGATCCTGTAATCTCTTCCTAGAGCATACATCATATGTCTATTTTTCATATAAAGGCCATTTATGGGCACACATCCAACCTCTGTAGACATATATATCAAGCATCATTTGCTATTCTCAACACCCCCCCTCAAATGATGAGTTCCTACCCTTGCTATCTTTTGCTCCCCCTACATGATGACATGGCCTAGGAGATTAGCTCATAGGCAGCCTAGTCAAGTTAAATCTTGAAACTTTACATCTTTGGAAAGGGCTTTTACATCCACTATGGGAAACAAGATCCACTACAAGAAATAGAGATCCACTAGGGGAAAACATGATCCACTACGGGATAATTCTTTGTTGTTAGGAGTGGAAATAAATTCTTTATCTTCTTCTTGCTTCTTTGGCAACCTTTGATAATATCCTCAATCTTCTGGGCGTCTTTGATATTCTTGAACTCCTTGGTTTTCATGCTCTTTTTCTTTGTTGTGATCCTTGTCCCTTTTGTTGATGTGTGGTACTTCTCTTTTTTCTTTAGTCTTCTTGATACGATCTTTGTGCTTCATGCTTTTACAAATGGATATACTAATGGGTTCATGGCCTTGTCTTGACAAGATCTCTTTTGACACAAATTTTGGGATACATGGACTTGGAATACATAATTTTTGGGATATTGGTTCTAACTTGCTGAAGGGAATGGCATGGAATTTTCTCTTGATATTGGATTCTTGAGTAAGGTGCAAGCAAAACATTTCAATATTGGGAAGGTCTTACTGTGAGTATACTCGGGCAGTGTCTAATCCCTTTTACAAAATGTTTTGATAGATATTGAGAAGGGAACGCAATGCTAGTGTATAAAGAAACCCGATGGAGTAGAGTGAAATATATTAGAAGCAAACATGTTTTAAAATCAAGATGAATGTGAATGAACTTTGAGTGTGAGAGAGAAGGTGTGAATGGGGTTTAATGAAGAATTGGTTTGTACTGTGAAAGGAGCTTGATTGAGTTGAAGCCTTTTTCAGCCTAAAGTTTAGAATTTAGTAAAAAAAGAAACGAAGATAATGTTTAGCAGTTGGAAAATATGACAAGATGCTTCAGAAGGCATGTCCTCGAATAAGTTGACTAGGGAGAGAACATGCTTGATTACCACGCATTGAAGCTCAGAGCATCAATTCCAAGGGAAATCCTTCAGTTACCCCTTTTATATTACATGAAAGCATGTTGTGGGTTAGCAGTCACATGATTATATGCTTTTGTATCTCCTGAGGCTAACTCGTGGAAGGTGTTGTCAGAAGTGGTGGAGATTGAAGTAGGAACGCAGATGTCCGTACGCCCAATGGTCACTGGTTAGTGATGGCATGTTGCAAAAAATTGTCCTCTCTTTGTTTGTCTGTCTTAGAACCAGAAAGCTGACCCCCTGCTTCTTTGAACAAGTAGGTCCCCTGCTTAAGCAAGCCTTTTGCCAAACCTCAAGGACACACTACCAAAAACCTTGAACCGACCTTCAATGGATGCACCCTTCTTCTACTCCTTTCAAATGATAGCTTTAGAAAATGAAAATGATAAGAACTTTCAATACCTTCAAGGTGAAGACCAAACTAAGCTTCTTGATTGTCTTGAGTAGCACCTTCTTCCTTGAGCTCTTCCAGCAGTACCTCCTTCCTTGAGCTTCTTTGCCTCATAGACACACTTGATGTTGGATGGCTTGAGAGATTGGAATGGAAGTGGACCATTACAAGGAGAAGAACAAAAGAGGGATAAATTGTAAAGCTTGCAAAGAAGAAGAAATCACACCACTAGCTACCTAGCTTAGCCATGGCTCTGATACCATGTTGAGAAACATAGATCTAGAGCTATGCTAGCTATGGCGGATGGAGGTTATAAGCATAAAACATGATTGAGATACAAAATTTTAACTCAAGTGAATTAGGTTCCAAGATAGATTAACTTGGACTCATAAACACAATCTTGAGTGACACAAAAGATAGTACTAACTATTTGAAATGAGTGTCAAGTACATGCTTATATAGCTTTTTGGATAGTACCATTGTACCTCACTGTGTTTATGGGATCCTATCATCTCTTCCTAGAGCATACATCATATGTGTATCTTCCATACAAAACCACTTATGGGCAAGCATCTTTTGGGCACACATCGAGCCTCTATGGGCATACATATCAAGCATCATTTGCTATTCTCAACACAACTTTCACTTATGGCCTTTGATTTAGTAAAGTAACACAAGGTCCCCCTTGTTGAAGGATAATTTCTTGACACGCTTGTCAAAGCAAGTCTTGTGTTGGGCCTTTTTAGCAAGTAGGGCATGAGTGGCTAGTAGGTGTATTTTTGTGAAATGCTCAAACCCTTGTTGAAGGATAGTTGCTTGACATGCTTATCAAACCAAGTCTTATGTTGGGCCTTTTTACCAAGTAGGGCATGAATGTCTAGTAGGTGTATTTTTGTCAAATGCTCAATCTCTTCTAGGCAATGTTTCCATGCTTGTATCTTCCCATCGTTCTTGGGTAGCAAAGCATAGACTAGGGTTTGAGAAATCAATGAGCATAATGGCATCTATGCCATAGGGGAGTTGGAATGGGGTTTTTGTCCCATGGTAGTCTTAGTTGTTTGATAGGCCCATAGTGCTACCATGAACTTATGATCTTAGTTTAAATGTGATGTTGATATAATATTTCTCAAGGCACAAATAAGAACTCTGTTTGTGGCTTTTGTCTAGCCATTTACTTGGGGATATTAAGTATTAGATTTACTATGGATGACCAAGAATGTAGATAGAAAATGCTCAATCTCTTCATTAAGGAAGCATGACTTTTGGTCATTGATGATTTGGATGAGGCAATTGAGATATGAGATGACTTGCTCCCACAGAAACTGCAAGATGGTGCATGCATCATTTTTATGGATTGCACTAGCCTTAGCCCATTTAGTCATGTAATCTATGGCTATTATAATGTATCAAGCCTAGGAGTATTATGCAGTTGGGATAATGGGTCCCATGAAGTCTATACTCCACTTTTCAAAAGGCTAGTAGGCAATCAATGGTATGAGTTACATCTTATCCTTTTAGATCGATAACTTTGTTCTTTGGCACTTATCACAATGCATGATAAATTTGGCCACATCCTTACAAAAAGTGGGCCACCATAATTAGGATTGAAGAACTATTCTTGTTGTAGTGTTTGCACTGAAATGTCCTCCAACGATAGCACCATGTATCTCTTGTAACACATCCTCAATTTCATACTCATATACAAACTGCCAACCATTAGGGGAGAATTGAGGTCAATTTTTAGCCTTGTATGAAATTGAGGAGACAAAAAGTGTTGTGCAATTTATAAAATACACCATTAAAAAAAAAACCATAATCTACAAAAAAATAGCTCCTAGTGGGTGGTGAAATCATGGTTTATTGGTACAAGAAAATGACTAATATTGGTTGTGCGCTTGGCTAGTGCTTCCATTAACTCTTAATTTGGATTTTGAAGGAAAATCCCTAGATAATAAAAATTAAGATTGTTAAGAATTTTGAGCATATTGTTAGCCCAAATGGTGTTAAGCTGCAAGGTACATGTATGGTGTCATTATGATCATGCATGGATGGAGTAGACTCAAGTTGAACTAGAGAGAAACATCTTATCCAACAAACAAATCTCGTCATCATCTAATTGACAAGATACAAGAGACATGCTAAAGCTCACTATCCTAGATACAACATGAGCCTCCTCTAGCCATTAAGCTCTTAGCACAGCCTCCATGACTCTTTGTTGTGCTGCTCAAACTCTCTTCTTGGTGCTTTGCACCCAATTTGCATGTTTGGCTGTTGCCATGAGGAATCGATCAAGGAAGGGAACTGTTAAATCCACCCCACTGAAGCCCCCAATGATGAAATATAAGGAGGGGAAAAAATCCCCTTGTAGCATCAATAAGACACTGGGATCTATGCCAAAGGAGACGTGGACCCCAAACATTAGTGCAAGCAAGGATAGTTTCTCTATGGAGCAATTTGAGAAAATGTCAATCTTGTTTGGTGATGAAGACAAGTCCTCGATGAAACCTAGAGGTGAGGGTATTACTTTGTTTATTCTATGTTTTTCCACATTTAGCTAGGACTTCTCGCATTCTGCCATACTGGCACATATGGTGAATGTGGACATCAAAGCAACATTATAACTCGATCTCGTAGCTTCAATTCCTAAGAGCTTGTTGCTTGGTTGTGAACCTTGTGTGGTTTAAACCCACAATGGGTCACCACAAAGTGAGAGAGGACCCTCCCAAGGGTGGAGACTACCATATCACTTGGTGGTGACCCTTTTGTGAGGTGAACCCCACATGGGTCACCGCCAAGTGAGAGATTCCCAGGTCAATGGTGGCAGAGGGCCCTCATATAGCATGGTCACGACCCTCTATGTGGTAAGGGTGCGAATTGTGTTCGAGAGGTGAGAAAATCTTGTAGATTGGAGCCCTCCTTTTGATCTTGGATTCAAAAAATCTTATGAAAGGCTCTCATGATTCCTTATGCTAGGAACCCTCCAAGTGATGGAGTTTGCTGCAACCTTCTATGAAGTGTTAGGAGCACTCTTCTCTAATGCGTCAACATGTGTCTCAATGGCACTCTCTCAAAGCATTTAAAGCTAATGAATTCAATATTCCAAGGATTTCAATTGGCACCATTCCTATTCATAGTAGTCAAGCAGAATCTTTGCTACATCCTCTTCAACAAAAGGTAGAGTAAGGCCTTACTACAGGAATAGGGCTTCTAGATGGATTCATGTTTATCATGCAAATGTTTAGGGGTGACAACACAATATCACCAAAGTTGAGAAGGACTCTAGGAAAGAGCTCCGTCAGACATATGAAGACTTTTCTATCCCATCTAGCTCTATTGACAAGGCAAAAACAAAGATAATCATGCTCTCATAGGACCCTTCCCCAAGTTGGCTCATAGAGATAAGCTTTAAGATAGTTACACAGCATTTGGGGCACCACTGAGATATCTCAATTGTCTGACTGGGCTCACATAAAGTAGAGATTTTATTGGTTGTATAGCAAGATTAAACTCAAGATTCAAAGCTGGTCCAAGGGTCTCCAACTAGTTCTAAGAATGGAAAATTAACACTAAACTTTTTATTAGACTATTAAGCTAAAAATTTATCAATGTATGGAATTGTAAAGTTTTTGGAAATTTATAACAAGGAATGCCCATCCAAAATAAAAAACAATTTAAAGCATATAATATGTGCTCAATAAATATCTAATATTCTTACTCTTAATTACTAAAGTGGGTTCTCTATTGTAACTTTGAACTTTAAGTGGTAATATGCATGAATTTACTATGATTGCCATAGTTATATGTAATGTCCATGTCAAGTGGCCATAGTTATATGTAATGTTTGATATTTATTAATTCAACTCTATGTTTTCATGTCTAAATTTACTATGATTGTCAATGGATTGACAATGTTCAAATTTGCAATGCAATTGGGATCGGCTAGGTCCAAAAGAAAATCTCCTATGAAAAGCATGGATGCATGTCAAATGACAATGTTGCTTAGGATGTAAGAAACATGTATAAAGTGGCTACTAAATTTTAAAGCCTTTACCAAGCTTTGACTTCTTTTTGAGGTTGTAAATTTTACTTTTACACATAAATAAAAATCTATATTAGGGGTTTTTTAAAATCATCGAAGGGGTCAAATCTTCCAATGCATGGTTGTGCATAAAGCGCTTCTGGTCAATGGTGACATCAAAGTAACATTATTGCATGATCTCATAGCTTAATTCATAAGAACTTGTTGTAGATGGTTGTCTAGTTTTGGACCTTTTCAAGATAACTAGTAGAGAGACTAAACCTTTATGGTATCAAATTTGGTGTTGCAATATTACCAAATTTGGTACTTATGCACTAGGCAAAACCTCTACCAAGATTGCATACATTAGCAAACACAATTGCTTTGTATCCATATAATTTTGGCCAATTGAACCCACACACCCCTCACACACACACACACAAACACACACACACACACACACACACACACACACACACACACACACACACACACACACACACACACACACACACACACACACACACACACACACACACACACACACACACACACACACACACACACACACACACACACACACACACACACACACACACACACACACACACACACACACACACACACACACACACACACACACACACACACACACACACACACACACACACACACACACACACACACACACACACACACTAGGAGCTATTTATTTTTCAAAAGAGGGGCATGGTATACCTAACTCTCAAGTATCGATTGACATCTCTTAGAGGAAAAAATAAAATGGAAGAGTATCCATAGTTGAGAAAATTTAGCTATATGGTAGAGGAGCTACATGAGGAGTATGATTTGAGTTTGAAAGGGGTGCTTCTAAGAACTTAAGCAAAGATGCCCTCCCTGAAGAAAAATGGTTGACTATCTTCAAGAATAAGCATTAAAAAGGGGCAAAGATCTACATGAGCCATATGCATCCTCACTTGGTGAAAGAATGCATGTTGCTTTTCCGCAAGGTGCATCAAGCACCTCCATCTTGTGGTGATATCACAATCAGATTTACACGGTGCTATGCATTTAAATGATGCCATGATGGGATAGAAGAACACATAGGCCACAAAATGGAATGGGCCAGGTTTGGGAAAAGTGTAATTTAGATGTGTAGGAGCACACCAAGGGGTTGGAAAAGAAGATTGAGATATGGAAAAGGGAAAATGGTGCTACCCAAGTCAGTGTCCCCTTGGAAAGAAGCCTTGTTTTGCAAAGTCTGTGACCGACATTTGTACAAAGATAGGGCTTGGGTATGCATGGCCAATTTGTGATTACATTGTTGAGTTGGAGTCATTGTTAGAGAGGATACCTAACAAGACCAAGAGTACACTGAATAGGCTCTTGGAGCTAAAGGCTTTGATCCATTAAAAAAAGGAGGTATTGCTTAAGTACGATGGGTTGAATGCAGTGGCAGAGCACATAAAGGATGACATGAAAGTGTGGCCCAAAAAGCCTTGACATCAAATTTCATTTAATGATACAATCTAAAGGAGGTGAAACCTGACCTAAGAGTGAGCAAATGCATTTTGCAATGTCTTGGGGTCAGTGAGAACATAAAATGGCTTGGATAAAAGGTTGAGCTTGAGTAGATATACTCAATGCACTTTGTCTTGTTTTGGTCCTTGGTATTACCTCTTAATATTTTGGGAGCACTTGATGGTTAGTACTCTTGAAACCCTTTTAGTACCATCTGGTGCTCGTTGGGACTCTCTCTAGCTATTCTCTTTACTAACAAGCTTATTGGTACAAACTTTGGCTTCTTTTGATATATTTTGGTGTTTCCTATACATTTTAGAATTTTTTAAGCTCTCTAATACTTGAAGTGTTTGGTAGAACTTGGTATGTTCTCAAAATATTTGATTGATCTAGTCCTGTTTGATACATTTCATTCTTTTTGGTGCATTAGATTTAGGGGTTGCATCTGATACACTTGAAAATATAGGGTACATTTGGTGGTTTTTAGTACTTTGGGATTATAAAGTGTTTCTTGAATCTTTGGTGGAGCTAGGACTTTCTTGCATCTTAATCCTTTTGGAGTAGTTGGTTGTTTTGGATAATTTGGTACTCTTGAAACCCTTTTAGTACCATTCGGTGCCTCTTGGTACTCTCTTTTCCTTTTCTCATTAATATTTTGTACTACCTCATGCTCTTTTCGAGATATTTTGGTGGTTCTTGTACTCTTTGGTACTCAAAGCATTTGGTAGAACCTAGTACACTCCTTTTGAACCTTTGGTGCAATTGGTGCTTTTTGAACCTTTGGTGATATCTAAACCTTTGGTGTGATTGGTGCTTTTTGGTACTTCCTCTTAGTCTTTTTGTAGCATTTTATATTTTTTGATATATTTGTTACTTTTTAAATTGTTTCACTACTACTACCTAGAGCATCTAAGTACTCTCTAGCTATTTTCATTACTAAAAAGATAATTGGTACTACCTCTATCTCTTTTAGGTATATTTTGGTGGTTCTTGTACTTGGTGTACTTAAAGCTCTATGGTACATGAAGAAGGCTCTTGAATTTGGTACCCTTTGGTAAACGTATGGTACCATTTGTGATACATTAGTTGTCATTACTATAATGGTTGGTAATGGTATTATAGTTGGAAGTTTTGGTGCTTGCTACTAGTTGGTTCCTGTAATGTTTTCTTTTTGTAAGTTTAATCCTCCCTATTTCTTTCACTTGATAGTCATAATATGACAAGCTAGAGGCCTCTTACAAGGAAGGGAAAGCCCACACGGACTTTGTCAATCTAATGATCACTAATGTAAAGAAGGAAAAGAGGTTCACCCTCTTTCCTAGGCCACATATTGTAGACATATGACCATCCATTTTTTTGGCATTTATGTTGCATGTGAGGAGTCGCTAGAAGCAACACATATTGTGGACAGCGTCATGCTCGAATACCGATATCAATACCATCTCCTTTGCTTCAATGCAATTTTGCATAGTAGTGGTTTTTGTATAAAAGAAGGTGCAATCTTGAAGTACCTATGATGACAAAGGCATAGATCATTGGTGGGCACTATTGTGTGAAGAGTAAGTTGGCACAGTTATCCATCATGGTTAATCTACATGAAAATTACAATGTTGATTCGGTGTACTCATGCATTTTGGATTGCATGTGGTTACTACATAGATGAGAACATGTGGTGAAGGTCATCAAAGATGGAAAGACTATAGACAATGTGAAATATGATGGGGTGCCTGAAAAAATATGCTACTAGTCCCATGTTTGAGGAGTCGTATAATATGGAGAAGGTGAGAGATGTCCCATGGGACCTGAACTTGAGAGTTGGTGTTGTTGAATCTAAGAAGATTGAGGATGAATTGTCAGATGTGGAGCACACTAGGATAAAGAAAGACTCTTCGAATGATAAGGTGGTGCCACATGCCATTGGGATTGAGGGGGATTCGGATACTATTGATACCAAAAGTGGTGAGGGGGCTACTTGAAGGGGCATGGCAGGTGGAGTGACAAGAAGGCAAAAGATGCCAAGGAGGGCATGGTTTTTGATGGTTGTAGAAAGCTTATGGACGAGGTCGTAGGGTTAGATGTTTGTAAAGAGACTATTGAGAGAGCAAGCATGGACATAGGCACATCCAAAGGTGCAGTTGATAGCCTACATGGTGATATTGGAGGAGTTGCCAGGGCAGTGATAATCTAGGGATAGCTGGTGCAGTGACAACATCTCCATGAGATTGCACCTTGTTTAGAGGTCTTTTCTGAGGTATAGAAGAAGCACCCTCATGGTTGCTATAACAAGCCCCATACTTGCAAATTCTAGCTAGTGCAACAATACTATCATTGATACATTACACATGGGTTTTTTTGTATTCTTCCATCACCTTCCATTTTAAAACTTGAACATCGTTCCTTATTTGTCTTGTGTACTCTTCTTGATCTTGGAATAGACATTTGATTTCAAAATATAGTACCAAAGTTATGCAAGGTTATATAACAGAGGGCTATTGTCTAATACTAGGATGGAAAATTGTCATAATTACACTTGGCCCTATGTGGTTCTCACCCTCATTACCCACGAGGGTCACCACCAAGTGATTTGAAACTTTACCATTGGAATGGGGCTCTCTCACTTAGTGGTGATCCATGAGGGGTTCTCACCAACAAGCAAGACACCATCAAGTAATAACAGGCTACAATGCCCGTGGAAGAAGCCTCCCTAGCTTGGTGGTGACCCATTTAGAGCCCTCCATAAATGATGGTCACCTCCTCAACATAATTCACTTAGATACCATAATCAATATTGATATTTTTAAAATCCCAAAGATCACTACATATCACCACCCACAACATTTTATTACACTTGGTACTTCTCGTTCTCATCCTTGCCCACCACCATACAAGGGTCACCACCAAGCTATAGAGGGAGCTTCACTACTATGATGGGGCTCTCTTGCTTAATGGTGACCCATGCAGGGTTCATAGCACACAAATCTCACCACCAAGCAATAATAGGCTATATCAACACGATGGTCACTTCCTCAATATAGTTCCCCAAGATACCATAATCAATATCGGTATTTTCAAAAGCTAAGAGATCACCACACATCACCACCCACAACATTGTATCACACTTGGTGCTTATGGTTCTCACCCTTGCTACCCATGAGGGTCACCACCAAGTAATAAGAGGAAACTACCCTACTATGATGGGGTTCTCTCGCTTGGTGGTAACCTATACGTGGTTCATAGCATAGAAAAGTCGCCACGAAGGGATAACAGGTCGTATCAACACGATGGTCACCTCCTTAACATAATTTCACAAGATACCATAATTAACACTAATATTTTTAAAAGCTTGAAAATCACCACATATTGATACCTAAAGCATCGTATCATACTTGGCATTTGTAGTTCTCACCCTTGCTACCCACACCAGGTTCACCACCAAGCAATAGGAGGGAACTCCACTACTATGATGGGACTCTCTCACTTGATGGTGACCTATGCAGGGACACATGAAGGTCATCACTAAGGGATAACAAGCCATATCAACATGATGGTCATCTCCTCAACATAATTTTCCAAGATACCATAATCAACATTGACATTTTTAAAAGCTAGAGATCACCACCTATCGCCACCCAGAACATCCTAACACCTCATAATCACAATGTAATTACCACTGAGATACTTAAAACCCCCAAGGTCACCTCATATCACCACCTACAACATCATTACATTATTGCATAATCATCCAAAAGGGCATTGATATTGACAATTTGATACAAAAATAAGTACACAATGTGGTAATCAAGGAGGCTCACCACCAAGCGATAGGAGGAAACTCCACTACTAGGATGGGGCTCTCTCGCTTGGTGGTGACCCATGTGGGATTTGTGCACACGAAGGTAACTTCCAAGCAATATTGGGCTCACTACTCTTTGTGGGGCTTCCCTTGCTTGGTGATGACCCATTCAAAGCCCTCTACACATGATGCTCACCTCCTTAATAAAATTCCCCAAGATACTATCACGTACCAATGCTAGTGCCTATATGGAGAATGAGGTGGCAAGGTAATAGTCTACAACAACAACGACCAAGATCAAAGGCCTTTCTTGGAAATGAGATGCATAAGAAAGGAAAGGGAGATGAATAAAGGGATTTTTGGTTCTTTGATTATCTCCTCTTGTCTAATAGTTCTTGTAGTGCATATTACAATATCATAATCAGCATTGACATTTTTAAAAGCTCGGAGATCACCATGTATCACCACCCACAATATCATATCACCACATAATCATTCAAAATGACATTTTTTTTCTTAATACACATATTCATTCCATTAGAATTAAAGTATTTCATTTTATTAAATAAATTATAAAGCATTACATTCAAATTAAAGTATTTCATCTCATTTCTTAGCCAAGACACAAAGTACTAGGCCATATATGTAAGGTGCTCGCCCATTCGTTGTCTAGGCACGCTTTTAGCGGTCTATCAAGAAATGAATCTAAGCGTCGTTGCCCAGCACTCCCATGGAATATTCTGGGTTTTGTCGCCTAGGGATTTTTGAATCCGCCTTGCAACAAAACATTCACGGCCGAGCCCACTAGGATCGACTTGAAATTTGGGCTCCTAGTTTGGCTAAGGTCTCCTAACAACATTCCAGCGTCGGATCTTGGACATCCTACTTTAAGCGGAGATACCCAAGCCAAAGCAGACCCATGCCATGTCAAGATTGTGGGGGAGAAGGAATGAGTCTCACTTGTAGCTTTCTTGCTTGCACAATGGGGGAATACACACAAGGGTGGAGGCTGAAAACAGTTTTCCTCTTCTTAGTTGTGTAAGCCAAAAGAACTCTCATACAAAGAAATAGAAGAACCCTATATATGGGTCTCAAATCAAACTCAACTAACTAAGGTGGCATACTAACTAAACCATGAACTAGAGTAGATAAGGATAGCTGTCATCTAGCTATTATTAATGGGCGGTGTACCAACCTCATATGCAACTAACAAGTCGGTGAATGCACAACAGTCACCCTGGCATATCATGAGTGGAGCTCGATATCTCAACACTCCCCCTCGAGCTCAATCCCAATTCCTGCACACCAAGCAGGTCTCTCTGCGCCCAATGCGTTCGTAAATATGTCAGCTACCTGATCCTCTGTGCCGACATAAACTAGATCAATAAGACCTAGTAAAACTCTCTCTCGCACATAGTGATAATGCACCTCAATGTGCTTTTTTCTAGCATGATAGACTGGGTTATTTGCCAAGTGTATACTACTCATGTTGTCACAATAAATGACAACTGGCCCATTTGTAGATGCATATCATAAAGTAGCTTATGCAACCAAGCTACCTCACATGCAGCCATTGTTGCACCCCTGTACTCAGCCTCTGTGCTTGACAAGGCAACTGTAGGTTATTTCTTGCTGCTCCAAGTGACTGCAACACTCCCAAAAGAGAACGCATATCCACTGGTAGATCGTCTATCAGAAATACTACCAGCCCAATCAACATCAATGTATCCATGTAACTGTATCTGAACCCCGGTCTCATAAAATATTCCATACTGCAATGTGGACTTCACATACCTGCGTATGCATCTAGCCGCATCTAAATGCGGTTTCCTTGGAGCCTGCATAAACTGACTTACCAATCCAATAGCATAGCTCAAATCTAGCCTAGTAATAGTCATATAAATCAAACTTCCTACTATGCGTCTGTACATAGTAGGGTCTTTCAGAAGCTCACCTGCATCTGCGCTTAGCTTCACATTCTGCTCCAAAGGAACTGAAATAGGCTTACAGCCTGTCATCCCATATTTGGATAGCATGTCCAATCCATACTGCCTTTACAAGAACCATATCCCACTTGGTGATCTAATCACCTCAATGCCCAAGAAATAACACAGCTCTCCCAAATCCTTCATCTCAAACTTCTGCTTCAATAGCATTTTCACATGAAGGATATCTTCATCATCATTGCCACCTGTCATAATCAAATCATCAACATAAATGACAAGTAGCATGATACCTTTCTCTGTTTTTCTCACATAAAGTGAGAAATCTACCTTGGAAATCTGAAAGCCAATAGTGACAAGATACTGTCCTATCTTGTCAGACCATGCTCTAGGTGCTTGCTTCAAGCCATACAAGGCTTTCTTCAACCTGCAAACAAACTCAGGATGAACAGCATGCACATAACCTGGTGGCTGCTCCATATAGACCTCTTCTTGCAAATCACCATGCAAGAAGGCATTCTTTACATCCATCTGATGTAAAGAACATCCCTTTGATGTAGCCATAGCAATGACTTTTCTTACGATTGCCATCCTTGCAACCGGACAGAATGTTTCTTCATAATCAATATCATATGTTTGTGCATATCCCTTGACTACTAATCTTGCCTTGTATCTATTCACAGAACCATCTGCATTGTGTTTCACCTTATAAACCCACTTACAACCAATTGCATTTTTATCTTTAGGAAAAGGTACCAATTCCCATGTAGCATTTGCTTCTAAGGCATCCATTCCTTCATCCATGGCTTTCTCCCATTTTTCTTTTCCCATGGCTTGCTCAAAAGAAGTGGGTTCTGGTTCCTGTATCACTTTGACTATATAGGCATAATGAATGGCTATAAATCCATCATATTTCAGTCTATCCACAGGATACCTAGCTCTAGTAGACCTGCGCAAGTAGGCTTACTTCCAGGTGCTCTCAAAACATCCCTGGTCTTCTTGACTCAAGGTGTAACAATAGAAGGAATACCCAACTCATCATCAATGCTCTGTTCAGAGCCACTAGATTCACCATCCACATAAGAGTGACCTGCATTCACATCAAACGTGGACTGATCTACCTTCTCTTTTCCTTTTCGTGAAACCTGCATACCACTATCTACATTGTTTGGAGGAGATTCTCCTGATCTCAATCTGCTTGTCCATGGCGAAGAATGTGAACCAGTGCTAGAGGACACTCCAAGTCCACTAATATTTTGTGACTATTGCTGTGAAATCTGTGCAGCATTCCCATTTTGTGCATCTACATCATCAATCACATTTACTAGTTTATACCAGCTACTCATCTCATAAAAAACAACATCTCTGCTCACTGTAAACTTACGAGTAGAGAGTAGCCAATAAAGATGCACTTCTTAGCTTTTGGATCCAACTTGGATCTCAACTCATCTGGCACATGAACATAGGCAATGCAACCAAAAATTTTCAAATGAGAAATATCTGGTTTTCTACCAGTATACCTCTCCTCTGGAGTCATCCCATGTATTGCTGTAGTGGGAGTCTTGTTCATTATGTAGACTGCTGTAGCAACTGCTTCAGCCTAGTAAAAATGTGGCAAGTCTTTTTCGTTGAGCATGGCACAAGATACCTCTCCAATATGCATATTTTTCCTTTCTGCAATTCCATTTTGTTGTGGGGTATGACTGCATGAATATTGCTGCTTTATGCCATGCTCCTACAGGAACCTTGCAAACTCATTTGAGAGGTACTCTCCCCCTCCATATGACCTTAGGCATTTTAATTGCAGACCTGTTTCTTTTTCAACCATAGCTTTAAGAGTTTTGAAATGCCCAAACACTTCACTTTTCTTTTTCATAAAATACACCCAAACTTTTCTGCTATAGTCATCAATAAAAGTGACAAAATAATGACAACCTCCAATAGATGTAGCTTTAGTAGTCCACACATCAGAGTGGATTAATTCCAATGGCTTCTTACTCTCTTGAACATGTATATGAAATGGTTTCCTTGCCTGTTTTCCAAATTGACAGGCTTCACATACCTTATGCATTTCTACAACCTTGAATTTAGGCAATCTTGCAACAATATTTTGGGCCTGCATTGATTTAAGTCGCTGTACATTAACATGACCAATGCATTTATGCCAGATATCAATATTTGCAACTACACCGGTCCCATGTGCAAACATTGCTGCACTCAATTCAGACATGTCTGCATCCAACATAAACATTCTGCCCTTCTTCTTTCCTTTGGTTATCAAGCGACCTTTATTTTTCATATCCTCAACAAAGCATCCATGAGGATTAAATTTGACCTACAAGCCCTGCTCAACCATTTGACCAACAGAAACCAGATTCTTGGTGATATTCGGGACATGAAATACATCTGACAGGTATTTCTTTTTTCCATCCTGCATAGACAAATGAATTTTTTCAATCTGCACAATAGGATGTGCAGTATCATCACTAGTCTCCACAAATCCTGGTTTTTCCATTTTCCTTGCATCCTGCATCCATTCTGCATGACCTGTCATGTGGTTTGACGCACCTGAGTCAACATACTACACTTCGTTGCTTTCTTCTGCACTTGTCACAAAATTGTTCATGTGCTGCACCATAAACAAATGCTCATTTCTGTCATCACCCTATCTACTAGAAGATGCATAATTTCCTTGTTACAATTTTCCATTCATGATGTCATTCTGCTTTTTATAGCAGTCTTTAGCCATATGACCCATTTTACCATAGTAGTAGCATTCAACATTGCTGTTTGCATTTTGGCCTCTTTGCCATCTACCACGACCTCTTTGGCTCCCCCTGCCTCTAGAGTTACCACGTCCTCCTCCATAGGATTGGTTAGCAAGAAAGCTACAACTGAGACTCCTTCCTTCTCCCCCACAATCTTGACATGGTATCAGAGCCTTGTTCGTGGTAAGGAGCTCAAGAAAGCAAACCAAGTTCGCAGTGTTCTGGTAAGAGAACCATTGTTGCTTTCATTTTTCTATTTTGGGAGCAAGTCTCTGCAGGTAGCACAGCCGGAAAGTGCAAGAGTGCATTGTCTCAGATTGAGGCGTCCTTCGCGATGTAGCAAGAGGGCAGTATATGCTGCAGGCAAGGGCTTTAGTCCGTGGTTGCTCTGTTTTTTTATTTGAGGCCATTTCGGGGCCTGTTTTGAAGGCGAAAGTTTTCTGCACGCACTCAGGAAAAGGCCCTGTTTTATGCTGTGCGACCACTGTTCTACAGGTCGGTGAAAAGTTACTGTAGAAATTGCATCGTATACCTGTGCGCAGAGACATTGGGAGTTATAGAATCATTATTGTTGCCTGTTAATGCAAAATTGTCACTAAGAAGTGATTGTGTGGTCACTTACCACTTTCGTCAGTTTTACAGATTTGCCCTTGTGAGGCTGAAGTTGTGTTTTTTACAGTGATAGAATTTTTTGCAGTGTTCTGTAATGGCGTCTGATTCTCTTTCATAGATTGTCACCGAAAAGCTTGACAAGAACAACTTCCAAGCATGGAAGTTTAGAATGACGAATTTCCTTATGGAAAAAGGATATTGGGAATTTGTTGCAGGAAATGAAGAAGAACTAGTTCTTCCTGATGTTCCCAATCAATAGCAAATGCAGGCATTTAAAGGATGGCATGAGAGAGCCAGAAAAGTTATGTACTGGCTCTCTATCAGTATTTTAGACTCTATGATTGTGCATATTCAGGATACAAGTACGCCAAAGGAGGCATGGGATACTTTGTCAAAAATGTATAGGACAAATACGCAAGCCAGGAAAATGCAGCACAAGCATGAGTTGCACAATGTGCAAAGAGAAAGTATGAGCATCAATGACTACCACATGAAGGTGAAGAAGATTGCAGATGCACTTGCTTCCATTGGGTCGCCAGTGGAAGATGATGATTTAGTTTCCGTGACCTTGAATGGTCTAGGAAAGGATTATGCACAGTTCCAAACATCTATTTCCGTTCGTGAAAGATTTCCTGATTTTGAGGAGTTGATTGCTCTTCTAATTTCTGAGGAGCAAAGAAATGGTGGTGCATCTTCTTCAGGAGGAACTTCAAAAGAAACTGTCTTCTACTCAAATGTTGGAAAAGGTAGAGGCAGAGGTAGAGGAGGCCGATCTGCAGGCCATGGTAGAAATCAGAATATGCAGCAAACTCAATAAAATGGGGGAATACACACAAGGGTGGAGGCTGAAAACAGTTTCCCTCTTCTTAGTTGTGTGAGCCAAAAGAACTCTCATACAAAGAAATAGAAGAACCCTATATATGGGTCTCAAACCAAACTCAACTTACTAAGGTGGCATACTAAGAGAACCACGAACTAGAGTAGATAAGGATAGCTGTCATCTAGCTATTATTCATGGGCGGTGTACCAACCACATCTGCAACTAACAAGTCAGTGACATAAATGCACAACAGTCACCCTGGCATATCACGAGTGGAGCTCGATATCTCAACATGCCGCACTTGGTTTAAAGAGAATGGGAAACGAGAGGGATGCACTGCTCAACCTCTCTGCCCGTAGGGCATAGTCCCATTTTGGTCCCCTAAAACGGCATGAATCGGGTTCTAACTTAACAATACCTAAAGGTCAGACGACTGTAAAATCTTGTGAGAAGCCTCCCAGTTCTCTGGGACCACTCTGCCGTAGGACGAACCCATCGGGGGTTCCGCCCATCTGCTTCCCTTAGCAGCTTTAGTTTTCTAATTGTTGAGAAATGTGCAATCACATCCACCATAGCCTCTTTGTATGGGACAAACAAGGCAAAGAAACAAACTGCAAATAAAGCCTTAGACTAGGTCATGTATGCACGGTTTATTAAAACCATGGTTGTTGAATACCATGGTCCCTTTCCACCTATCTCCACCTACCAATACCACCTGTTGTAAGCCTATAAAAGGCACTCATCTCCACTCATTTAGTCAGTCATTATCAATCACTTGTACTTGCATTATGCTTGGATAATATTCATTGTTCTTCCTTGTCAATGCTTTTGCATCATTATGATTGCCTATTTGCTCATCAATGATCCTCCATAGCATGCATTCTCAGTATTTTAACATGGTATTAGAGCAGGTTTTAAGTCAGTGAGTCATCAACCCACAAATTGAGTCATTCCAGTTTGAATTTCTGGCTCCCTTCACTTTTCCATGAATCTCTCACCTACCTCCATAGCTACCCATCTTCAGTGGAGGGCTTGAATCTCTCAAACTGGGCCATTTCAGGTTGTACTTTCTTCTGGAGAACTCTTCCTTTGCTCTAGGAGCTCCTCCCTATCACTTCAAAGCCCAACATTGCTGCCTCTCTACTCCAGCATTGCGCCTGTAACAGTACGCTATCCAGATTGCGCCTTCTACTATTTGTATGTCGAATTCTGCTTATACATGTCACGATGCTAACGAGCATCATAGGGCTTTGATAGCCTACTTCCTAAGCTTCATTTCTATCAAAAAAGTTTTGGAAATGATCAAGTATTCAACTCATAGGAGGTGAAAAACTAGGCTGCCCCTTGAAACCCTAATGCAGACTCCATAGCTATCAAGTTTCAAGATCTTGTTTTACTTCCTTCTCTCACTCCTGTGGCTCAAATCAAGTCACTAAATCTCTAATCTGCTCCAGCACTCAGTCTTCAGCAAAAGCATTCAAGTTATTTACCAGCAAGGAGAGAAGATCTTAATAAGATTCTCAAGCATTTCAAGAAACAGTGTCCATTAACACTCATCTAGTGCTTTTAGCACTAATGTCAGTTAACACAATTAGCTTTGCCTCTAATCAAAACTGATTTTTTTTTGCAACTCCAACATAAAATCAAGCAGTGAAAGACTCAGACTTGCATCAGATCTTGAAGATTTCAACTTCAAGGGCATCATAGTCACTAAATTGCCTAGTATCTCTTGATACTAATCGCCTAGTGATTCTTAGCACTTGTGTTCAACTGAAACTGGAAATTTTTGGAGCTGATTTGTTGCTGATCTTGCAAATCTCAAAATGGGCAAGGATTCACTGACATCCCGATTCAATGGCGTTGGATTCCATACATGGCAAACTAGGATCAAATTGATCCTAATGAAGAAAGGCTTGTGGTCAATCACAAGTGGTCAAGAGAAGAAAGCAAGGGAAGCTGCACTTTCAGTTGTATGGGATAAAAATGATGATAAGGCTCAAGCTATTATCAAGCTCGAACTTGATGACAGCTACATTCATCACGTTGATGATTGTGAAACCTCTTACGTGACATGGGATCGATTAGAAACCTTATTTGGAGCTCATTCCAAATCCTCAAAATAGGGTTTACTAATTGAATTTTTTAGGCTCGACATGCAAAGTAATACCTCACTTGCAACTCATTTGAATTATATGGAAAGCTTGTTGACACAACTTGCAGGAATCAACTTGAAGATGGATGAGGACATTTGCATTGGAGTGCTTCTCAAAAGTCTTCCATCTGAATTTGATAATGTGTCTACCACATTAATCAACATGCCAAAGCCAAAGCTTGTGGACATCAAAGCCTCTCTTCTGGAAGAGGAAAAGAAGGTCAAGAACAAAGGAGAAACAAGCATTCCAAGAGGAGACCAATAACTCCTCTATGTGAAAGGGAAGAAGAGCGTAGTCTGTGACTTTTGTAAGAAACCTGGGCATATTGAGAAATTTTGCTATGCTAAGAAAAGTCTCAAAGAGCATATCTTGCTACAGTCAAAGAAGATGAAGACAACATTGAAGAAGAAGGAGAAGAAAACATCCAAGATCAAAAGGAAAAGACTCACCAATCCCTCTTTTGTAGCACATTTTCTGATGATAGACTATTTTGAAGTTCAACATGTGGACTTGCCTTATGTTCCCACCATAAGCTCCTAAACTCCTTATGTAGCCTCTGCACACTACAGCCTCTACACACTTAGTGAGGCCTTGTAACAGCCTCTAGCTTTGTATGGTTGTTTTTGTCTCTTCTATGTCTACACAGCAAGGTCCTACTCACGACAGCCTCTGTATACTCAGTGTCTTTTACGATTGTGATTGAGGAGGGATGTTGAGAAATGTGCAATCACATCCACCATAGCCTCTTTGTATGGGACAAATAAGGCAAAGAAACAAACTGCAAATAAAGCCTTAGACTAGGTCATGTATGCACGGTTTATTAAAACCACGGTTGTTGAATAACATGGTTCCTTTCCACCTATCTCCACCTACCAATACCACCTATTGTAAGCCTATAAAAGGCACTCATCCCCATACTCATTTAGTCGGTCATTATCAATCAGTTGTACTTGCATTATGCTTGGATAATATTAGTCGTTCTTCCTTGTCAATGCTTTTGCATCATTATGATTGTCTATTTGCTCATCAGTGATCCTCCATAGCATGCATCCTTAGTATTTTAACACTAATTAGGTCTTACCACATTTATGTGTGATATTTAAAGTCATCTTCATTAATTAAGCCTTTTAAAGAACATGGTTTGTTTGCATAACTTATAGCATAGACATAAAAACAAAGCAAGCAATCTATTGACAAACAAGTTAACTTATCTTCAAGTTAATCTTTGTCTCCTGCCCATACAGGGAAATTATGTATCCTCTTGTCCCACAGAAGTATCTCTTCTGCCCTGCAGAAGTAATCGGTCTAAATCACACGGCACCACAAATTCAATCCTTTATCTAGAATAGGATCTCCCAACATGCCCAGAAGTTGGGGGCCATGGAGGTCTTCAAATCCATTCTAGACCTAGCAAGGGGTGTCTAGTGCTCCACCTGACCCGCAAGCTATCTAGGAGTGAAATATCATTCCTGTGGTTGGCCTTTTCACCACTCGACCTTCGGCCCATGAATCGAGCAGTGCCCTCTTTGGGTTAATCTGCGGTGCGATCATGGAGGTGATTCACCTATGCAAAATATCCTTCCTTAATTAAATCCTTTAAGAATCAAGCACAAATAAGGCATTTAGCCCTAATATCATTTTCCAAGAAAACATTCCTTTATTCCCATGGCGACTTGTCATCACAGATCCTTGCCATGCATTTACCATAAATTAGAAGCACTTGGAATAATCATCCAAACAACAACTAACAACCAGTTGAATGTAAAAGCATTTAGGATGTTGTTCGATCAACCAACAAAACCAATTTCATTGTTTCCAAACAATGCAAGAATATACGATATAATATTTCCATCGTATATTTGCTCTCCCCCTTGGGATCTAAGAGCAGTACTATGCAAAAATGTTTCTTAACACTTCCTTCCTTTGGCTAGGCATATGTTAAGGATTCAAACACTATTCATGATGTAAGTTCTATAGCTCACTTACCTTGATTGATAACCCAACCCTGAATTTGAATTAGCAAAAGTCATCATTATCCAACAGATCTCAAGACATCTTAGTTTTAATTCTTATGATTAATTTCTTGTACTAGGTCTTAGTCAAGTCATGAGGCAAATAGGAACTCATCCTCATATATCAAAATATGTTATAGGCATAACGTGTAAATACTTGATAAGATAAGTGCGAGATTATCTCAAGTAATTATACTCCAACAGGCCTTGCCTTGAGCTAGAATCTAGTTCTTCTTAATATTTGGGCTCTTAGGCTAAGTAGTTTTGAAGTATCTAAACTAGTACTTTCTATTCATGATTCTTAATGTCATATTCTTTTAGCAATTATGCTATTTATAACCCTTGACTATGCTTTAACCCAGCACTTGTATGCACAATCTTTTAATGTCGTTCTTTTAATGACTATATTCTTCATAACCCTTGACTAATTCTTCCTTGTAATTGCTCTATACGAATAAGCCATATGGAACTAGGTGTAATTTACTTTCCTTGATATATGCACTTCGCAAGCTCCATCTTATGAAAATGTGAGATGAAATGATCTATACTCGTGCATCATAGTATGGGCCTAACGTATCTCATACGAGAATCAAAACAAGCATATATCAATTTGGAAATACATTACTTACAACCGGTACTGCAATTCGAATTGACGGTGATGCCTTTGTCTGAAGCTTCGCCGTTGGTTATGGGATTGCCATCCACATGTGACATTCTTCGCTTGGGGGTCATCGTCCGTAAGTAGACTCAAGAGATTAAGAAGGCAGAATAGATTCGAGATGGGAGAGCGTAAGAGAAGATGGGTAAGTCGAGGATCAAATTTGAGAAAATTGAGCTAACTCTCTTCCTCGTAGCCCCTTGGGGTGACTCTTCTCTCTCTCTCTCTCTCTCTCTCTCTCTAGCTCTCTCTCACAATCTCTTGGAGGGGTATCCTTCTCTCTACCTCTCTCTTGCAGCCTCTCGGGGTCTCGTTATGCTCCTTGTGCCTCCTCATGCCTCATATTTATAGTGAATTAGAGAAGAGGGCTTGTGGCTTAGAAGTGGAGATCTTTGTGGAGGGGGATCTTGGAAAGATCAGTGATTTGATACTCATATCATAAATCTGATGGTTCGCTTCGAAAGGGGGGTAAAACTCCAAGACACTTGATTAGAAAGATCTTAGTTCACTCCTTCTTATTTTCTCTATTCGAAGTGTTGTTTTCTGTCTGTAGACTTGATCGCGGCGTGCACAATTTTGCAAATCTCTCTTTTTATTTTTTCTTTTTATAAAATCTCCAAAACTAACTTAAACATCAATTGTCTTTTCTTTTAAATGACATCCAATTTTAGAATTCTCCATATCTTTTTTTAAAAACGATAATATAAAAAATATACTTGTTTTTCCCAAAATCTAATATTTTTGGACCATCCAAACTAAACACATTAATACTAGTGATTAATATAGCTCATAAGTCTCGTTCACGTCGTAACTTATGTGAAGGGTGGCTACGGTCCTTTTCAATTTGAGAAGATATCAGATTTAGGACTCTCGATTTTTCTAAATAAAATATTTTTAAATAAATAAAAATTATTAGTTATTAATATTAGTTAGTTTTTACCCTAGTTAGTCTTTAATTAGTAATCTTACAAACTTATTATTTGACTAACTAACTTTTGAACTAACCAACTAACTTTTATTGCGTGGAAATATTACATCCTCCTCCCCTTAGAGAAATCGAGATTTCCTCATCTTGAGAGAAATTGGGGGTGTCATGTTCGGCCCACCATGCTTTCGCTGCGCTACTCTGATCACTCATAGGCATGCGGTCTTTTGAAACAATAACCTATTGTATTTGATATATCCAATTCTTGATTACAAGATAAAATTTATTGTAGTTACATCTCATGGATATCTCCTAGGTTTTTCCTAAGCACCTAGTATATTCTGGATCATTGGAACTTCATTTCTTGTAAGCTCAAGTTCTCTTTGAGTTATGTTGGGACAATTAATGTAGTTATGTCCAATGTTGTGGCACTTAGAGCATCTGTGTTTAGGGTGCTTTTGACATTCCCTTTTGAAATGACCTAACTCCCTGCAATAGAAACAACGTGGAGCTTTATCACTTGTGGTCACAAGGTTCTTGGTTGTCCTTGGGAGGAGTTTCTTCTTTAGATCAAATTGTCCTAGGATCCTTTTAGCAGATCGAAGTGGTCTCCTACCTCGGATACTATGTTTCCAAATTGTCCTCTTCTTAGTTCAGGATTGAGTTCCATGGACAATTGGCTTTGCTTGTAATACTAAAGAATACTTCCAAGCTTTGATATTCTGGTAAGACCCAATCTATATTAGTTGAGAAGAAACGACTTAAGAGAAATTCATTGCACGTTATAACTGTCATTCCTTGCCAGAGTATCTCTAATCATTTGCAAGTTCTAGGCTCAAAATAGATGCAACTCATATTACTCAGGTTAACTGTAGTTACAAGAGTAAAGAGTAAAGTTTATTCCAATACAAGTTGTATTTCATGTCGATAAAATTTCTAGGAGTTTTAGTCATCCTGAAGAGGTATTGTCGGTTCTAGGTCTTCGTCTTCATCTGATTCCTCTAGATGTCCATAGACTGCACCTATGTAGCTTCGTTTTCTTGGAGGCTCAATGTCTTCTGGACTTAGATCAAGACAGTCTGCTTGGATGTGTCCTTGGTCATTACAGTGGAAACATCGACAGTAGAGACATCTCCTATGGATGTGTCCTATCTCCCCACACGTATGGCATCTCTTACCCAGATCTCAAGAGTCATCTTTGCTACAATTGCCCGATTTAAGTTCTTGGATGATTGGATTCACTCGGAGTAATGTATCTTGCAAGTCCATTGGACGCATTGCTTCAAGACGATGGTTCAGAGGAGCATCGACTCAATCCATATCTCCATCTCAGCAGCGACGTCTATTCCTTTTCCATCAAAATCAGGTGCCTTAATTTGCTTGAGAAGAAATTTCTTCTCTTGCATGTGAGCATTTGTGGGTGCAAGAGGTGCCCAACAATCAAGCCATACCATTTAGGTTATTCTATTTAGGATATGTCTATGAACCATACATTAATCAATCACGCATCATTACTGTGGGAGCTTTCGCTCAACCGCCAAGACCCACGGACCGCTTATTGCTTCAAGCATTTCAAGCGAGCTCTAATGGCTATCTCTCACCTAGCTGACACGCCGTTGATCCTACGAGTGTAGCGAGATTACCTTGATGCCGATGTGAGTAGCCTCCTCCCTCGCACACCTCGATAGCTCCACGATTCTTGATGCTAGCTCCTGATGTTTTATTACTGTGGGTTGTGATTCCTGAATTCTGGAAGGTGGCGGCCGCGCACGACCCCCCTCCGTAGATTTGGTCATGGAGAATTCTATCAGTGGCTTTACAGACGGTGGTGAAGTCGTGCAGCCCTTGTTGAAAGCTGTGACAATGCGGATGTTGCCTATTGCGAGGTGGATGCACTGCGACTCATAATCGACATTGCAGTGAGTCTGCTTTTTGAAAGTTTTCCCCAGAAGTGACTTCGTGCCTATGTCTTTAACACTTGGCAATACGTAAAAAACTATTACAATAGTCTCAGAATCGATAGAAACGGCTACTTTGCACTTGCCGAGGAGTGCGTAGGAATGCGCCGCATATGGGCTCAATTTAGCATTCGTGGGCTGAAGTGGTAGGCTGCCAAGTTTGGTCCAATGATCGCGAGTTAGGACATTGCAGTCTGCTCCCTCATCGATCAGAGCATTGAAAGTGTAGGTTTGTTTTGCAGTGACCATTATGTGGAGGTATGCGGGCTCTACGGCTTCCTCATCCTCATCATCAATTTCCATGATTGTGGCCACTCATACTTTGACATGCGGTTCCAACATCGGGGGCTCGTGGAAAGGATGGGTGGAAGGGTAGTACTTCTTGACATGAATGCCATTGAAAAAGCCTATTCCCTCACCATCTAAGGTTTCGAGTTCGACATTGCCTGTGCGGCTGATCGCACGAACCTTGAACGGTCTGAGACCTCTGAATTTCATTTTTTGCTTATGCCCCTTAACTGAGTAAAGGAGCACTTAGTCACCCTGTTTGAACTCGCACTGCTTGACATGCTTGTCGAACCAGCTTTTGCATCGAACTTTCTCACAAATAAGCACGTGGGTGGCTAGAAGACGAGTCTCTGATAGGCGTTCAAGCTCGACCAGGCATTGGGTCCATGCGTCCTTAAGGCCCTTCTCATCGTTCTTGAAGTGCTATTCTCAGGCTAGAAACAAAGAATTCTAAGGGTAGGATTGCTTCTGTTCCATAGGTCAGCCTGAACAGGGTTTGGCCGTCGACAGCCGTTTTATAAGCTGTGTGGTAGGCCCACAAAGCTGCCATCAGCATGTTATCCCAGTCACTGCGTGAGGCTGAGACTACTTTAGTCAGGACATTGACAAGAATCTTATTAGTTGATTTTGCCTGGCCATTCGTCTGAGGGTAGTATGGTGAGGATTTGTGATGGATAATGAGAAAGGTGGACAGGAGATGCACTATCACTTTGTTGATGAAGTGCGTGCCTTGGTCACTAACCAGTTCGATGGGGTAGCCGAATCGCGAGATCACTTGCTGTGCCGCAGGACTGATGGGTCCTATGAAGTTGATTCCCCATTTTTCAAATGGTTGTCGAGCAATAATTGGGGTCAACTCCATCTGATCCTTGCGAATGCTGCGTCACGGAAAAGCGTGGGCCACCATAGTTGAGACTGTAGCACCTTCCGTGCTGTCGTGTCTTCGCTAAAGTGTCCTCCCATAATGCCACTGTGTGCCTCTAAGAGCACATCGTGCATCTCATGCTCACATACACATCTACGCAGTAGTCTGTCTTGCCCCAGCCTATAGAGTTGGCCTGCAATCAACTGGTAGGGTTGGATATTCAGGATCAAGCGCCTAAGTGGGGTTTTTTCTATTGGTCGCTCAGGTAGTCCGTGCTCAAGCACTTAGACTATGTCATCCGCCCAATATGGCATTAGATCAGCCTTAAATAACTCTCTCTCGCTAGACAGGTTAAATAAATGGGCATCGGGTAACTCATCAACGATTCCTTGTCCAACGGCTTCTCCCGTGGGGATGAGTGACATGTGATCAGCCATGTAATGCTATTTTCCCTTTCGTACTATCACGGAGAAATAGAACTCTAGAAGCAGAAGGAGCCATCGAGCTATGCATCCTGTAGTGCAAGGTTTGTTTACGAGATAGAGCAAGGCTTGATGGTCCACGAAAAAGGTAAAGGGTGTGGCCAATAGATAATGCCGGAATTTCTTCACAGCGAACACCATGGCTAACACCTCTCTTTCTGTTGTCGAATAATTCATTTCCGTCTCAACGAGTTGTCTGTTAGCAAAGCTCATTGGATAATCTAAGTTGTGTTCACCAGGTTGGCACAACACTGCCCCCACGACAAACTTAGAAGCATCGATGTGCACGTTGAAGGTAATGGTTCAATTTGGGGCTTGTAGAATTGGTACTGTTGTTAGAGCCTTTTTCAATTCTTCGTACACTTGTTGGCATGCCTTGGTCCATTCGAAGACGATCAGCAGCTTGTATAGTGGTCTGGCGATCAACACATAGTTCAGTACAAATCGTCGATAGTATCTTGTATGGCCTAAGAAGCATTGAACTCCCTTGTAATTAGTTGGGGGTGGAAGGTCAACAATAACCCTGACCTTTGAGAAGTCAGTGGCAATGTCGTTCTTCGACACCATGTGTACTAAGATGCATCCATGCTTAACCCAAAACTGGCACTTTAAGGGTGCAATGAGAGACGATACAAGCGACACCGCTCAAAGACTGCGCGGAGTTTGTCTAAGTGTTCGTGTTAGATATGATCAATGCCCCACCCTCATTAGATGCTACCAATGATCCATGGTGCTCAAAGTTGTAAGGCCCCCATTATGAGGAGAAGCCAAATGTGAGCCCGGACATTGGTTGAGTCCTGACTTGTATATCAGATGAGGTCTATGTGACCGGATGGCAAAAAGGTGACTGTTGTGGGTCTAATCTTTGGGTTAGACGGAGTGGTTAAGCTAGTAGCAACTCGAGGCACATTGCATTGAGTTGCGTGGTAAGGGAGTTAAAAGGGGCCCCTATTGTAGGGTCCGGGGGCTGCGGAAGCGGCCCCTGGCTGGGGGGTCCCAGGGGGGCCAGCGGCCCCCCTGGCGGGGGTCCGGGGGCAGCGCCCCCGGCCCGATGGTAAAGGGAATATTCCCTGGCCGACTAGTGGAGGCTCATATGGTAGGTCGGTCAGCAGGCTGACCTAACGACCTTCGCGGGCTATAAAAGCTAAACCCCTTCGCAGCCATCACTCACTCATCTTTCACCCAGTCAGAGTTGTTGTTCCAACTAGCCTTAAACTCTTCACCTATCTTCTGTCTAGATCGCCATCTAAGCTTCACACAGTGGAAGTGCACGGGTGGACAGAGCCATCTTTGTATCAGTTGTTTGGAGTTAAAGAATTTACTGATTGTCCTCTTATGTGTTGTGTACTCTCTATCTCTTTCTCAGATTCTGTTCGCTGCGCCGTGTAATATTTTACATGGTATCAGAGCCTAGGGGACTCTAGAGATCGGAGAGCGTGCAAGAGGCAAAGGCTTCAACAGCAAAGAGAAACGATGTCGACTCCGGGAAGCACTTCTGGCGCATCAGGAAGCAGTGCAGGAGGTGGTGCTGCTGTACCGGCTATTCAAACACTGAGGATTCGTCCACCAACCTTCAGCGAAGGCAAGTTAGATGGTACAAACTACACCTTGTGGAAGTTCAAAATTACAACTATCCTTGATTCTTATGAGCTTCTGGAGACTGTGCTGGGGACTGACGCAGAACCACAGCCTACCCCCGACCCATCAAATCCTAGTGTGATGATTCCTCCGAATGCAGATCTTCTACGAGCTTGGAAACGAAGGAATGCAGATGCATTGTGTGCCTTAGTTACAAGTTGTTCTGACAGTGTTTTGAGTCTGATTCAGCATACAACCAAAGCATCAGAGGCTTGGAATGTACTAAGGAGTCAGTATGAAACACGAAACCAAACAAGGATTCAAAACTTGGAGAATCAACTAGCAGCGGAGAAGTTTGCTGAAGGGGAGACGGTTGAAACATTCATCACTCGGATTAAGAATCTGCGCGACCAGATGGCTGGCGCTGGGATACAAAAGACTAGCGAAGAGCTAGCTCGGAGGTGTCTTCGGATTTGTCCACAAAAGTTTGATGGACTAGTAACTGCCCTTAATACTCAGGTGAGACCTCAAGCTTTGACTTTTGAGGAGTTTTGTGCATTATTAATGGAGGAGGAGTTGAGGCTGAAAGCCCGAGAAGGAAGCAACAATGGAGATGCTGCATTCTCTGCCAATGCAAAAGGCAAAGGTGTTTCCTCCACCAAAAATGATGGTGACAAAAAGAAGAAGGGCGGAAAGAAGAAGTTTCAAGGAGAGTGCTTCTACTGTAAGAAGAAAGGACATGCAATTGCAGATTGTCGTGTCAAGAAGGCAGATGAAAAGAATGGTACCCTTAAAAGTAAAGGGAAAGAGACAGCCAATACGGCTGAAGCAGAGTTGGAATTATTCATGGCGACCATTGAGGAAGTGTGCTCCTCGGCACAAGAAGAATCTACCACTGACTCTTGGGTGTTGGATAGTGGGGCCTCCCGTCACATGACCAACAAGAAAGGTCTATACAGTTCTATGCAGCCTCTACAAGAATCCATCACTGTGACGGTTGGAAATGATGCTAAATGCCCTGCTGCGGGCACATGTACTATTTCTTTTGTTGCTGCAAATGGTGAAGTCAAAAAGCTTTCAAATGTGTTGTATGTTCCCGAAATCAGGAGAAATCTCTTATCAGTTGTTGCCATAACTGATCTTGGTCATGAAGTGAGGTTCAAGAAGACAGGTGCAGAAATTATTGATAGTGCTGGCACAATTGTTGGCAAAGGAGAAAGAAGGAACAACCTGTATGAGCTAAGTGCTCTTACAGCCACCGCTGGAGTGGGCACAAGTAAGCTTTGGCATGAAAGGTTTGGACACATCGGATTTGCAGTATTGAAGGAGATGCAAAAGCAAGGTATGGTTGCTCACCTACCTACAATAACTGAATTGAAGGAACCATGTGAAGCTTGTATGATGGGCAAGCAACAGAGAAAGGCATTTCCACAAGAAAGCAAGAATAGAGCACAGGCTCCTCTAGAGTTGGTGCATGCTGACTTGTGTGGTAAGATGCCTACACAGGCCTTGGGGGGATCTTCTTATTTTATGTTGATTGTCGACGACTACAGTAGGAAGATGTGGGTGTACTTCCTTCGTGATAAGGCTCAAGCTTTTGGTAAGTTTAAAGAATGGCTAATACTTGTTGAGAATGAAACAGGGAAAAGTGTGAAGAAATTTAGAACAGATGGTGGTGGTGAGTTCAACTCAAAGGAGTTTGAAGGCTTTTGCAAGAGCAAAGGGATCAAGCGTCAATTGACGACGCCTCACACACCTCAGCACAACGGTGTTGTGGAACGCAGGAATCGCACCATTGTGGAGATGGCAAGATGCATGCTAAAGGGCAAGGGATTGCCTAACCATTTTTGGGCTGAAGCTGTTAATACTGCAGTCTACATTCTAAATCGGAGCTATACAAAGGCTCTCAAGGGAAAAACACCTCATGAGGCTTATACTGGTAAGAAACCATCTGTTTCACATTTCAGAATTTTTGGATGTGAATATTATGCACATGTTCCAGATGAGAAGAGAAACAAGTTACAACCAAAAAGCAGAAAATGTATCTTCTTGGGTTATAGTGATGAGCAGAAGGCTTACAAGTTATATGACCAAGAGGCAAAGAAGATCATCGCGAGTCGTGATGTGGTGTTCAAGGAGGAGCCGCATACAGTGGAGGAGGAGAAGGCAAGTTCTTCCACTTTATCATCAAGCGAAGAAGTAGTCCATTATGAACCTATCTTGAGAGCTATCCCTATCCTTAAGGAGGAGGAAGCATCATCTTCAGATGATAAGGAAAAAGTTCACCAACCTGACATCACCCCACCGGAAAATCCATTGCCGCGCTGGGTGAAGCAGCTCTATGATCACAATAATCCTATGCCTGCATCTGTTGAGGAGAAGGCAGACGGACCAAGGAGGTCTCAGAGAATAGAGGAGCAAAGGAGGGCTTCTGCTCACATAGTCAATATGGCCTTGATGGTTGAGATTATGAGAGAAGTAAAGGAGCCAACTGACTTAGAAGAAGCACTTGCAGATCCATCATGGAAGGATGCTATGCAGGCGGAGTATGACAGCATAATGAAGAATGACACTTGGGAGCTAGTGGATCGACCAACAAAGCGGAAGGTTATTGGCACCAAGTGGATCTGGAAGGTAAAGTACAAGGCTGATGGTACCTTAGAAAAGTACAAAGCTAGACTGGTTGCCCAAGGATTTTCACAAGTTGAAGGGTTTGATTTTCAAGAGTCATTTGCCCCAACTGCCAGAATGACCACTATTCGCACAGTACTTGCAGTGGCTGCCCACAAGAAGTGGCCAGTGTACCAAATGGATGTTAAGTCAGCGTTCTTAAATGGTGACCTCAAGGAGGAGGTGTACGTGGCTCAGCCACCAGGGTTTGAGGCCCCCCATTCTGAGAACAAAGTGTGTAAACTGAAGAAGGCATTGTATGGGCTGAAACAAGCCCCCAGAGTATGGTACCAGCGGATAGATAGGTTCTTTTTAAACCTAAACTTCAAAAGATGTGCCTCAAATGCTAACTTGTATGTTTACAGGGATGGTAAAAAGTCTGTAGTGATTGTCCTATATGTGGACGATCTTCTTATTACAGGTGACTATGAAGATATGATCAACCAAACTCGAAAGGCTTTGAGTTCTGAGTTTGAAATGACAGACTTGGGCTTGCTGCACTATTGTTTGGGGATTGAAGTTTGGCAAGAGCCAGGAAAGATCTTCATCTCTCAGAAGAAGTATGCATGGGAGATCTTGAAGGCATTTGGCATGACCGAGTGCAAGGAGATAGCTACACCTATGGAGGTGAATGCAAAGTTATCCGTCGAGGATACATCAGCATTAGCAGACATTGAGAGGTATAGGAGGTTGGTCGGCAGTCTGATCTACTTGTGTAACACCAGACTAGATATCAGTTTTGCTGTTGGTGTTTTGATAAGGTTCTCAAACAAACCTCATGAGAGTCATTGGAAGGCTGGGATGCGGGTGCTCAGATACTTGAAGAAAACTCTTGACTATGGTATCACATACAGTTTCGGAACTTCTCTTGCGGGGAACTGTGACTCAGATTGGGCAGGAGACATTGATTCCAGGAAGTCAGTTTCTGGTTATTGTTTCTCTTTGGGTTCAGGAATTTTCTCTTGGATTAGTAAGAAGCAACCAACAGTGGCATTGTCTTCTACTGAAGCAGAGTACAAGGCAGCTTGTTTTGCTGCATGTGAGGCCGTATGGTTGAGAAGGATTCTATGGCATATGGGAGTGCAGGATGAAGAACCAACTGTGCTGAGATGTGACAATCAGAGTTGCATCGCCATTGCCAAAAATTCAGTGTTTCATGCACGCACCAAACATATAGAGATCCAATATCACTATGTGCGTGATTTGATGGAGGATGGGATAGTGGAATTGGTCTACTGTCCAACAGAGGAGAATGGAGCAGATATCTTCACCAAAGCACTTACGAAGGATCTGCTTCAAGTTCATCTTCAGAGACTCGGCATTGGGCCGAGGAGATAGTTCACCTATGGGTGGACATTGAGGGGGGGTGTTAGATATGATCAATGCCCCACCCTCATTAGATGCTACCAATGATCCATGGTGCTCAAAGTTGTAAGGCCCCCATTATGAGGAGAAGCCAAATGTGAGCCCGGACATTGGTTGAGTCCTGACTTGTATATCAGATGAGGTCTATGTGACCGGATGGCAAAAAGGTGACTGTTGTGGGTCTAATCTTTGGGTTAGACGGAGTGGTTAAGCTAGTAGCAACTCGAGGCACATTGCATTGAGTTGCGTGGTAAGGGAGTTAAAAGGGGCCCCTATTGTGGGGTCCGGGGGCAGCGCCCCCGGCCCGATGGTAAAGGGAATATTCCCTGGCCTACTAGTGGAGGCTCATATGGTAGGTCGGTCAGCAGGCCGACCTAACGACCTTCGCGGGCTATAAAAGCTAAACCCCTTCGCAGCCATCACTCACTCATCTTTCACCCAGTCAGAGTTGTTGTTCCAACTAGCCTTAAACTCTTCACCTATCTTCTGTCTAGATCACCATCTAAGCTTCACACAGTGGAAGTGCACGGGTGGACAGAGCCATCTTTGTATCAGTTGTTTGGAGTTAAAGAATTTACTGATTGTCCTCTTATCTGTTGTGTACTCTCTATCTCTTTCTCAAATTCTGTTCATTGCGCCGTGTAATATTTTACAGTTCGATCCAGGTCGAATGGACACAGGTCGTCGACAAAGACTTCTAACTCCTTTTGAAGCATGCCCTTAAAGATGGTACACATGAGACGTTGGAAAGTGGCAGGGGCATTGGTCAACCCGAAGGGCATGACTATGTATGCAAAGACGCCCCACTCAGTGGTAAAGGCAGTCTTGTGCCTGTCCGCAGGATGCACTTGCACTTGGTTGTACCCTGAGAAACCATCCAAAAAACTGTAGGCTTCCTTGCCTACCATTGTCTCAAGCATGTGCCTGGTGTACGGCAATGGATAGTTGTCCCTCTTCGTAGCAGCGTTCACCTTCTTATAATTGACGCACACCCAGATTTTTCTGTTCTTCTTCATCACAATGACTATGGGTGATACCCAGTCTGTGTGCTCAATTTTGTAAATGAATCCAGCTCTCATCAGCTTGTCAATTTTCTCTTTGACAGCATGAGCGTGTTTTGGATTCATAGGGTATGGTCGCTGCTTGACCGGCGTTGCGTCCAACGACATGGGTATGTTGTGAGTTACGACACTTGGATCTATCCCCTTAAGCTCCTCTAAGGACCAGGCAAACACGTCTATATACTCTCCTAAGAGAGCGACAAGACTCGTTTCTTCTTCACTAGTCAAGTCAATGGCAATGAATACTGGTCGGGGTGTTTCCCCTTCCTGGGCTAAGCCTACCTCCTTGACTTTGGCTGGTCCCTCGATTGGTTCGCTCATCTATCCTTGACGTTTGGCACCTAACAGAACTACTACCCTATCCTCTTTTTTGAATTTTGTAAAGCGTTTAGGGAGGTCCTGTGGCTTTCACTGTTCTTCTATTCGTGTATCCCTGGGTTGCTTTGCCGTTTCCTGCCTTAATCGTCTGCGCCTCAGGTGGACGGGTAGGTCCCCCTTGGTACGTCTGGTCGTGGGCAGCCTAGGGATCTCTAGATCACTATCTGAACTAACTTCCAATTTAGAGTAAAACCCTCCATCTTCGCTAGAAGAGGTGGTCTCCCCTAGTGGCCACAGTTCAGATGGTGATTCAGTCCTAAGTATTGATTCTTGGCTAGGCTAGGCCTGCTTGCTCAAGGTCTATGACTCCTACACGTTCCAACCAAGTGCTATCACATTCCATGCGCATGACTCCTCGCTCTACTCTAAAGGTCTGCCTTTTCTGCGGCCATATCTGCTCAATTTCTTGTCCTTCAGTGTCGTATTCTACGGTATCTACTTCACCCTCACTCTCATCACTGAAGGATTGACAGTCTTCGTATTCGTTGCTAGAATCTTTGTCATTCGACTGCTCGTCGTCTCCTAAGGTTTGGTATGTCTTGTGTCATTGGCCAGGAACTAGGGCCCAGTTATACATGAGGTTTAAATCATGCATCCTAATCCATTGCCACCTAGATTCCTTTAAGGAGTGGTTGGAAGTTTGTAGCTGGATTGCCAGCTAGCTTGTCCGTTAGGTACTCCAATATCCCCTGGAGTTCCCTTTTGTTGGATGGTACTTGGAAGGTGACAGGCTTAGGCTTTCCATGGGGGCTTTTCGCCATCATGCATACTGTTGTAGAGAGTTCTTCATTAGACTTGCTGATCGTTTTGATGGCTTGCTCATACACCTCATGATCTGAGAATGGCAGGTCGATTGTAGCGAGAACGTGCATCCAATCCCGCTCATCCTCTGGGCATAGGATATACTTGGTCAAGGGCCTATGAGACTTCTTGACCTGAGTGTTACCCTTGAGCATAGCAGAGATGGCATCTAGGTCGACTGTTTCCAAGTGTCCATCTCTATCCTTACGGCATCCGTTCTATTGCCAAGGAAGATCAAGCCGTTACCCCAATCTTCGATGACTCTAGCATTGCACATCCAGGGTCAGCCTAATAGGATATCGTAGTCTACTCCCTTCATGACTATAAAGTCAACAGAGAATTGGACACCTGTGATCTTCACTGGCCAATTCTTAAATACCCTGAATGGGTTCACTCTCATGCAGTTTGCTAACGTGATATTAAACCTAGTAGTTTCGACAGGCGAGTTTCCCCAAGTCTGAAGCACTGCGTGGCTAAGCACACTAACCCCAGCTCCCGTTTCTACGATTCCCTTTCTTGTTGTGTCACCTAGGGCTAAAACTGACAAGACCGCATGCATCTTGGAACCTTCCCAGAAGGCATTGATGTGCAAGGATTTAGGCATAGAGCGCAGTGTCAAGATCGGTATTTGCGTTTCTGCATCATTGTCTTGAGGGTCTACTGTGACCTGCTCTCGTGACCCTTCGACCCACTGCTTAAGATCTTGCCATAGGATAGGTTGCTGCCTAAGTAGATCTCCCAGGCTAAGTGTTACAAGGGTAGTCACTAGCGTGGTCACGAGATCGTTGGATATTCGCCCTCCCCCGAACCGCGGGCCAATGGCTGCGGCGATTGATTTGCGGCTCTGTCGCGTCAAGTCTTGGTCTTAGCGGCACTGCTTGTGGCGCAGTTGCTTCTACCGACTTAGGTTGAGGCGGTGATATTGGCGTGCTTACACTGGAGAGATCCTCGATTCTCATCCTCTCTGATGGGCTTAGCATCCTTGAGATGCTCTTGAGCCTCCTTCACCCATTCCTTGACCTTTTGTATGGCCTCTAACTGTCGCTTTGGATGCGGGTATTCCCCTACCCTAGCACTTCCCTTTTCGACTGTCTTAGGGGCTGAAGTCTCTACCTCTGCATTTGAAACCTTCTTTCCAGTAGGCAAGGTTGTAGCACCCTCGGTTTTTAGTGCGACTTTAGCTTCCGATCTCTTCTTTTTCCACCTGCGGCTTTTCTTTCCTATCGAGGTCGCGTCAAGATTGCTAGGTCCTGGTAGAGAGATACCGGCCTGCTTTGTTTGGGCTTGGGTCATGACCCGCAATGGAATAGGTGTGGCCTCCCCATCGAGGTTCTCGACACCAAACAGCCCCAATGGGACAGATGGCATGTTGACTGAGCTAGAGGATGGCTTTCGCTTTGGGCAATCTACGAAAAGATGGGTGATTCTGCACTCTGCGCATCTTTGGTCAGCCTTGTCTTTGTTTTGTTGCTCTCTTTCAGGGCAGCGTGATGAGACATGGCGAGGGTGACTGTAAGTCCAACAGGTGACTGGATCCTGTGTCTGCCCTCCTAGGCCCCTACCTCGCCCCCTTCCTAATGCCATCACTGACAAAGGTCGATAATCCATGAGGACCGCGTTGCCCTCGTCGTCGTACGAGACGTAAGGACATATGTAGGTCTCTTCCTCATTCGGCTCCTCCATGTAGTGGACTGGAGCGTCGCTCGGTGGATGGGTCACGTAAGGACCAGGCGGTCTAGGAATTCCTGTAGGGTTTATGTCCATTCTAGGGATGACTGGTTTCATATCGTTAGGCGCGGGAAGAGCCAATGGGGCTCCCCTTCCGAAGAATGGCTGTAGCTTGTTTGCTAGGTAAGGCTGGCCGTAGGGTTGCGAGTATGGAAGTCTTCTTGGTAATCTACAATGCGTGACATCATGGCCGAACCTACCACAGTTAGCACAAGGTCTTGACCTAGGGTCTTGACACTCGGCCAGTAAGTGGTTTCCGCCACAGTACACGCATTGGACGTGTGGGCACGTTGGTCATCTCAACATGTCTTGCAACTTGGCTAATTCCATCTTGACCTCAGCCAAGCCTTGGTCTGTCTCGGTGGCCTTCCCCTTATCTTGGGATGATGGGATTGACTGCTCACTAGAGGCTGACGTTCTCTCTGAGCTTCGCGAGTTGGTCTCCTCTAGATTTGAGCTCTTGGAGCTCCGCTCTTTCAGCTGATCATCGACTCTGATGGCTTCTTCAAACACTCTAGCTACCGCGTCCCGCTGCAAGCTTGAATTGCCTGCCAAAGCCTCATATAACTCCTCATCTTGAATTCCGCTGATGAATACAATCAAAACTGCTCTTTCAGTCGGTCACTCGTCCTGAGGGATTCTCTTGAAGAGACTCCTTACGTGGGTTACGTAGTCGCGGATGTCCTCCTTCTCTTTCTGCTTGACGTTCATCAAGCGTACTAGTAGGCTATCGGAGTATTCGGGCTCGGCGAATCTCTTGACGAAGAGATCCTTGAGGTCATTGAAGTTGGCTCGCTCTACAGCATCTAGGCTCGTATACCACGTCCTACCCTTATCGCCTCTAGGCAAAGCCCGAATGCTTGTGAGCGTTGAGTTTGGTCGTTGAGGCCGTTGGCTTCGCAGACTTGCTCAAACTGCTCAACAAAGCTATATGGGTCGTCATGAGGTTGGTACTTATCGAGTTGCTTGGTAACAATCGGTATTTTGGCCTGGCTCTTTGAGCCTTGGTTTTCCCCTAATCCTGGGAGCAGCAACGTCGCTAGTATAGTGGCACTCTGCTCTACTGTTGTATTATTGAGTAGCCGTTTCATGAGAAGCTCGCTCAACGTCAAGTCTCCCTCTAGTACTCTCTCATGGTCCATTCAGTTTCGGCCAGCTAAGTTCAGCACTCGCTGCACCTTGTGCAGCTCCATGCTTTGCCTTTGGCTCCTAGCGTACTGCTCCCTATTGTACTCGACTATGCTCTGCAATGCCCTACGGGCTAGCCTTCTCTCCTCTTCTAGATATGTGATGATCGCGTCTGCTGTCCTACCGCAGTGCTCGTACCGGGCGTGCGTGTCGTAATTGCTCACCAACTGCTGAATAGCATCTGGGAAGACATTCAAATCGAGTTCCTCATTAGACCCGCGGTAGAAGCTTTCCTTTGCCATTGTTGAGTTGTCTTGCTCCACTAAGCTGTCGATCAGGTTCAGTAAACTTGTTAAATCCACATCGTTGGTGTCCCTTGCTTGGTGCTAATCTGCACTTTGATGGTTTGTCTATGTCTTGGGTCCTCTCCTATTGGTGGGTTCCTTGAGTGGTTTTATCTGAGTGAGTTCCTTGCCTTATTAAATACAATCCTCAACTTATGATCACTCAGTGTGTGTCGTTTCTCGTGCACTTGTGGTCAATCAGGATTTCAGCTTTCTTATGTGTACTTCAAGTGTAGAATTCAATGTCAGTGTGGTAAACAATCTTTATATGCTTAAGCCCTATTGTCTCGTCTCGGGCCTGATAAGCTTCGTTGCTCAAGTCCTGGCTGTTCTAGCGGATTCTAGGGTCTACGCTGCTTCTTGCTGTTCACTCGAGGGTCGATCACAGGTCCTATGATTGGATTTCCGTTCTCAATGCATCAGGTCATTGGGGAGTGCTCCAGCACTGTTCCCCCTATCCCTTGGTCGTGACTCCTACGTCGGGAACTGCCTATAAGGCGTTCGCTATGTTGTCCTGGAGCGGGTTGCTCTTCTAGTCGGTTGTGGGGGTCAATTTTTAATGTTTTTTTTTTCTGCCTAAGGGTGTGTCCGATTCTCAGAATCGGACGTCCGATTTACCAGTGGTCGAATTCTTAGAATCGGACCAGGTGGGTCCGATTTGAGCTGTCCAATTCTCAGAATCGGATAGGGGTCAAGTGTTCGATTCTTGAAAATCGGACAAGTGGTCCGATCGGACCAGGTGGGTGGTCCGATTGCTAACGTGTCCTAATCTATGGGTCTGATTCTACGAATCAGACAGGGGTGGGTCCGATTTCCTCGATCGGACGAAGCGTCCGATCGGACAGGTTGGTCCGAGTCCAAGTGTCCGAGAATCGAACCCTAGATCGGGTGTCCGATTTCGCTGACCCGAATGCACTTTCGAGCATGAAATTGTCAAAAATCTTAAGGTATTGATTATTACAAGCTAGAAGATTCAACATGAATAATGTTGGAGTGATGGGGAAGAGATCTATATACCTAGGGATTGCCGATAGCAACGTAACTCCTCACACTGATCGATCGAAATGGGTCACCCAAGCTCTCTCTCTCTCTCTCTCTCTCTCTCTCTCTCTCTCTCTCTCTCTCTCTCTCTCTCTCTCTCTCTCAACTAGTTGCAAATGAGGATTTCCTTGCCCTCCAAGAACTTATACCCCTGCTGGACATTACCCGGATGTTACTGATCACTCTCCTTGCGATTCCTACACATTCAAATGAGCATTTCTCCCATTTCCCACTTGTTTTTCTCGATTTTCTCCCTGTTATATAGCAGCAAACCCTATGCCTTTTGGGTGTGTTTTTCTAATGTCAGCCTACTCTAAACCCAACACGAATCGAATGCAAAAAAAATGAACTAATTTCTCCATGTTTTCCAATCATCAAACAAACCAAAATATCCCAAAATACTTACTTGTTTTGAAGATAAAAAACACCCAAACTTCCTACCTATCTCAAGCTCTGTTTCGGGAATGCATCCCCTACTTCGATGCTCGATATGAGATGCGCAAGTGCTCAAGCTTGAATCTGTTGGTCCCGGTAATGGAACCAAAATGTGGGAGCTTTCGCTCAACTGCCAAGACCCACAGACTGCTTATTGCTTCAAGCATTTCAAGCGAGCTCTAATGGCTATCTCTCACCTAGCCGACGCGCCGTCGATCCTACGAGTGTAGTGAGCTTACCTTGATGCCGATATGAGTAGCATCCTCCCTCGCACACCTCGATAGCTCCACGATTCTTGATGCTATCTCAAGCATCCTCAAGCCTCCTCCATCTCCAAGCTCCATCCTCCATAGCTACACGCGCAAGAGAAGAGAAGAGAAGAGAAGAGAAGAGAAGAGAAGAGAAGAGAAGAAGAGAAGAGGAGATGGTGAAGAGCTTCACCCTCTTGATCCCTCACTCCCACACACTCACTCCCTCACACTCTCTCACTTCCTCTCTCAAGAGCACACATAAGCAAGAAGGAGAGAAGAAGAGAGGAAGAAGACTCCTTTTGCCACACACCCAAAGAATGAGCTTCTCATTCACTTTTCAACTTTATATACAAAACCCTAAATCCCTTTGGGTGGTCATCCCCTTTTCCCTTTTCTTACATGGCCAGCCGTAGCCTAGGCCCTTTTTCCCATTGTCCCACCATTCCAATTTATCCTATTCCCAACTAATGCGTACAATTTGCACAGGAGTGAGCCTGGCACTCTTTTACAAGGATTCGGGAGCGCTTCCACGTTTAATGGTGCGCCTTTTACTCTTTTGCTGTCTTGGGGCGACATTCAGACTTTCTAAGGGTCGTGCTCGATCATTTAAATTTTTCAGGGTCTGGTTACCGATCAAGGCGCCTGTTCCTTCTTTTGTCCTGCACCTTTTTTTGCTATTTCCTTTTTTCTATTTTTCCACTCCTCTGCTCCATTTTCTCGCTCCTCTCTGCTGCGGTAAATACAGTAAACAATTACGAAGTTTCACTCTCATATCAGCTGTAAGGTGCCTGCCCATTGGCTCTCTAGGCACGCTTTTAGCGGTCTATCGAGAAACGATTCTAAGTGTTGTTGCCCAACACTCCCATGGAATATTCCAGATTTTGTCGCCTAGGGTTTCCTGAATCCACCTTGCACGGAACGTTCACGGTCAAACCCACTAGGATCGACCTGAAATTTGGGCTCCTAGTGGCCAAGGTCTCCTAATAGCATTCTAGTGTCGGATCTTGGACATCCTACTTTACGCAAAGATACCCAAGCCGAAATAGACCCATATGTTGCACTTGGTTCAAAGAGAATGGGAAACGAGAGGGATGCACTGCTCAACCTCTCTGCCCGTAGCGCATAGTCCCATTCCGGCCCCCTAAAACGGCATGAATCGGGTTCTAACCTAACAATACCTAAGGGTCGGATGACATTAAAATCTTGTGAGAAGCCTCCCAGTTCTTTGGGACCACCCTGCCGTACGACGGACCCATCGGGGGTTTCACCCACCTGCTTCCCTCAGTAGCTTTAGTTTTCTACTTAGGTCCTACCACATTTATGTGTGACATTTAAAGTCAGCTTCATTAATTAAGCCTTTTAGAGAACATGGTTCATTCATATAGCTTATAGCACAGACACAAAAACAGAGCAAGCAATCTATTGACAAACAAGTTTCTTAACTTATCTTCAAGTTAATCTTTATCTCCCGTCCATACAGGGAAATTATGTATCCCTTCTGTCCAATAGAAGTATCTCTTCTGCCCTGCAGAAGTAACTTGTCCAAATCACATGGCACCACAAATTCAATCCTTTATCTAGAATAGAATCTCCCAACATGCCCAGGCGTTGGGGGCCACGAAAGGCTTCAACTCCATTCTAGACCTAGCAAGGGGTATCCAGACCTCCACCTGACCCACAAGCTATCTAGAAGCGAAACATCATTCCCGTGGTTAGCCTTTTCACCACTCGACCTTTGGCCCATGAATCGAGCAGTGCCCTCTTTGGGTTAATCCACGATGCGATCATGGAGGTGATTCATCCATGCAAAATATCCTTCCTTAATTAAATCCTTTAAGAATCAAGTACAAATAAGGCATTTAGCACTACTATTATTTTCCAAGAAAATATTTCTTTATTTCCATAGCGACTTATCATCACAGACCCTTGCCATGCATTTACCATAAATCATAAGCACTTGGAATAATCATCCAAACAATAACTAACAACCAGTTGAATGTAAAAACATTTAGGATGTTGTTCGATCAACCAACAAAACCAATTTCATTGTTTCCAAACAATGCAAGAATAGACGATATAACATTTCCATCGTATATTTGCTCTCCCACTTGGGATCTAAGAGCAATACTATGCAAAAATGTTTATTAACACTTCCTTCCATCGTATATTTGCTCTCCCCCTTGGGATCTAAGAGCAATACTATGCAAAAATGTTTCCCACTTCCTTCCTTCGGCTAGGGCATATGTTAAGGGTTCAAACACTATTCATGATGTAAGTTCTATAGCTCACTTGACTTGATTGATAACCCAACCTTGAATTTGGATTGTCAAAAGTCATCATTATCTGACGAATCTCAAGACATCTTAGTTTTAACCCTTATGATTAATTTCTTGTACTAGCTCTTAGGCAAGTCATGAGGCAAATAGGAACTTATCCTCATATATCAAAATATGTTATAGGCATAATATGTAAATACTTGATAAGATAAGTGCGAGATTATCTCAAGTAATTAGACTCCAACGGGCCTTGCCTTGAGCTAGAATCTAGTTCTTCTTAATATTTGGGCTCTTAGGCTAAGTGCTTTTGAAGTATCTAAACTAGTACTTTCTATTCACGATTCTGAATGTCATATTCTTTTAGCAATTATGCTATTTATAACCCTTGACTATGCTTTAACCTAGCACTTGTATACACTATCTTTTAATGTCGTTCTTTTGATGACTATATCATTTATAAACCTTGACTAATTCTTCTTTGTAATTGCTCTATCAACGAATAAGCCATATTCAACTAGGTGCAATTAACTTTCCTTGATATATGCACTTCGCAAGCTCCATCTTATGAAAATGTGAGATGAAATGATCTATAATCGTGCATCATAGTATGGGTCTAACGTATCTCATACGAGAATCAAAACAAGCATCTATCAATTTGGAAATACTTTACTTACGATCGGTACTGCAATTTGGATTGATGGTGATGCCTTTGTCTGAAGCTTCATCGTTGGTTATGGGATTGCCATCCGCACATGACATTCTTTGCTTAGGGGCCATCATCCGCAAGTAGACTCAAGAGATTAAGAAGGCGGAATGGATTCGAGATGGGAGAGCGTAAGAGAAGATGGGTAAGTCAAGGATCAAATCTGAGAAAATTGAGCTAATTCTCTTCCTCGTAGCCCCTCGGGGTGACTCTTTTCTCTCTCTCTCTCTCTCTCTCTCTCTCTCTCTCTCTCTCTCTCTCTCTCTCTCTCTCTCTCTCTCTCTCTCTCTCTCTCTCTCTCTCTCTCTCTCTCTCTCTCTCTCTCTCTCTCACAATATTTTGAAGGGGTATCCTTCTCTTTACCTCTCTCTTGCAGCCTCTCAAGGTCTCCTTATACTCCTTGTGCCTCCCCATGCCTCATATTTATAGTGAATTAGAGAAGAGGGCTTGTGGGCTGAGAAGTGGAGCTCTTTGTGGAGAGGGATCTTGGAAAGATCAGCGATCTAATGCTCAGATCATAAATCTGATGGTTCCATTGGCTTTGAAAGGGGAGTAAAACTCGAAGACACTTGATTAGAAAGCTCTTAGTTCACTCCTTCTTTTCTCTGTTCAAAGTGCTGTCTACTGTCTGTAGACTGGGATCGCGGCGCGTGCGATTTTGCCAGTCACTTTTCTTTATTTTTATTTTTATAAAATCTCTAAAACTAATTAAAACATCAATTGTCTTTTCTTCTAAATGACATCCAGTTTTAGAAATCTCCATATCTTTTTTTAAGATAATATCTAAAATATACTAGTTTTGCCCAAAATCTAATATTTTTGGACCATTCAAAATATACACATTAATACTAGTGATAAATATAGCTCACAAGTCTCGTTCACGTTGTAACTTATGTGAAGGGTGGCTACGGTCCTTGTCAATTCGAGAAAAAATCAGATCTACGACACTCGATTTTTCTAAATAAAATATTTTTAATTAAATAAAAATTATTAATTATTAATGTTAGTTAGTCTTTAGTTAGTAATCTTACTAACTTATTATTTGACTAACTTTCAAACTAACCAACTAACTTTTATTGCGTGGAAATATTACAATATATCAAATCCTCTTATATAATAGTTTAAAGATCCAATGATTAGACCCATATTGCATGTTTGACTGTCCCTTCTTCCCTCCTATAGAAAACACATGGAGGGGACACACTTAGAAATCACATTCTATCTTTCGTTTTAGCAATTTCATTGCCAAGTCCCTCTACAAGGCCAAATTCAATGTAAATGATCGTATTGGCTACCATAATTTTTGGAAACTTCTCAGCCAAACACCCAGTGGAGTGCATGGGCGGACTTGACAATCTATCTATCATCAAAGTTGCAAAATTTTTATTTTCCAAAGAGAAATTACTATCTTTGCATTTTTTTTAGCCACCCACCTCGAAGGATTGCAAGTCCTACCACAAAGGGCCATTTGCATTAGAGCTTTTGTAAATTCAGTCCAATATGAAGCTTTTCTATACAAAGCTACAAGTTGATCTTTTAGTGCTTGCACGGCAAGATGAGCAAAGTACCGAGTCCATGCATATTGTGGAACCCCATAAAAAACCCATTTCTTTTACATAGACCTACAAATAAGGCAATACATTATGACCACTAAACTGCTTGCAAAACATTTGTGGTCATAGTGTAGATTTTATAAGAGTCTTGCTATTTTTGTTGTTGTTGTTGCCACTACTACTACACTTTCAATAGCACTTATCTCATATCATCACTAGTTCCTACAAAAGAACCATAACCTGATGAATCTCCCATGTCTGCAACTCTTTTGATAGCCTTCACGTCGGGTTCACCAATGTTGAGCATATAGGGTTAAGTCCTAACCACAAGGGTTTAGGACAAAAGGGATGCAGAGAGTAGGGAGAGAAAGAATCAAAATAAATAATTAATCTATGAAGGTCCTAGAGCCGAAACATACAAACTAAAACCAAATCAAAACCTTTTGATTGATATGTTATGCAACAAATCAAGATCGATGCACACACTACAAGTAACAATATAAATGCTTATGATGGGATGATTACCCAAATCCTCTAAGTCAATAGCTTAGAAAATACCCTAGCATAGATCAAATCCCTACTATATGTAAGCTCTAAGCATTCACATAAGCTTCAAAATTCATGTTTTATTCATGCATGTATGTGGCATGAGGTAGCTCCTACTGTCTAAGCACTATACCAATAAGTAGGAAGCATATACATCCAAGAGGTTACCTAAGAACCACTATTAGAGCTCTAAAACTCTATGGAAATCAAGTTTCCCTATTCTTTTCACTACAAAGACTTAGTTACAATAGTAGCTATTTAGCAATACAAATCTATACTAGTAAAACAAAGTACTCTACTCAAAACAATGCTTTTATATCACTCTAAGTAGCTAGATGATGCATATAGCCACCTAGATACTATTCAGCCAAGATCCCTTGAATTCTTTGTAAAAAATTATATATTTTCATTGTCAAGATTAAGCTACAACATAAGGTTTTCAACCATACAAATTTGTCATGAAATTCCCTTTGCTAAGGCAAGCCTTTAGGGGAGAAAAGAACCCAAATCCAAGCCAAATCACTTGACCATTGAGAAGATTTTAGTCCAACCTTGCAATGTCAATTATTGCACTAGGATTATTCCCAATTTGAACCCTCAATTCAGTCCTATCAATGCTCTCTTAATGTAGGCAAAGTTAATTAGGAGTATGGCATGTTTTTTCTCCTTCAAAACTCTAAGCTTACCCTCTTAGATTTCAAGTGGGAGTTGCTTCCCTCCTAGTTCTTGTTGTTCATGAAGATTTTTCAACAATAAAAACATAGGAGCATGGTGCCTTGTAGTAGGCCATCAACATCCTAGAAGGGTCAAAGAAAGTGACCAGTAAGTGGTCTATGCCCATGGCCATGTGGCCCAAGGTCATTTTAATGAGCTAAAATAAAAAAAGCATAGGAAGGTGAGAATGCCTAAGGGGAAGAACATGCTTTTCTTTAGGGTTCTTGCCCTTAGGCATTCTCCCCTTCCTATGCTTTTTTGCTTTTAGCTCATTAAAATGAACTTTGGGCACATGGCCATGGGCATAGACCACTTAACCTATATCATCTCTCATCATGTAAACTATCCAATTGACTCTTGGCAAGTCCTATCTTGTCCCCTAGTTTTTGACATGTATCTTAACTATAGACTTCTTACATACTGTGATGTGACTGATCATCACTTACTCTCATTTACACAATCTTACCCTTGACAAGCCAACTGCAACTCATATCCACATTGTTACACACTTGGTAGATCTTTACATGTTCCATACTTCATGTTATACTCTTGCCAAGGCATGAACAACTCTCATTACTCCTGTCAATCACTTGTCATGACACATGAATGCAATCTTGGTATTTAAATCAAACCCATAAGTTTTACTGAGTGGGCATGTAGTGCCACGACAACAACTCCTAAAATTCTTTACGATTAGGAGTTAGTGGGTAACCCCTCAATGTGTCCCCATTTCTTACATGATTGACACATAGTGTCATAAGCTACCCTACTCTTATGTTATCTTTTATCTAGATTCTTGCATGAATAGAACTATCCTCTAGGACTTTAGCCTCCATCCGTGCTGCAGTAATAAATGATTAGCCTAAGATCACTGGGTATGATAAGAAATCCTACACAAAAAATAAATTGTAATCATCATATACATCTCGTATGGTAATCTTCACATTTGGATAGGCCTCATATAAGTCTCCTATGGAGTTATTTGCTGCCTACATCCTCCATCTATGGTCGACATCTACAAGCCATCTTCCATTCTCATAAATACTCCTCACCATGATATTGATCTTTGAACCATGGTTTATTAGTGCAACACATAGAGGTTCTAGCTCTCCAACCTTGATTATAGTCTCTATGTTAGTAAAATCCCAATGGTTATGGGAATAATGACTCCTAGGTATCACCCCATGAAGCCACTTTATACTCATATAGTGTGTTAGCCATACATCTCATTTTTTTACTGCATATCATAGTCTTCTATGCAACATTGTTCACTTTAGCACTATCTATAATAAACTTCTCTACTTCTTCACATGTAGTCTCTACATCTACATCATTTTCAAAAGCCAATCATATGCCCTGTAAACATATTTCTTCTTCACTTTTGTATCATAGCTTGAGTTGGCTCATCCACAAACTGCCTTTTTCTTTATATAATATCTATAAATTCTTCATGGAACTCTCTTTTTTGCTATTTTAAGGATTTCACCCAATATAAATTCAACTTTACTATTGAGAGCGGGATTTTACGTTGGAAAAAGAGCTAGAGACGTGCTGAAATATGTCATTTTAAAGCAAAAATGGAACCTCACTAAAAGCATAATACATGGATCCAAAAATTTTAAGTGGCCGTGGAAGATGGGAATTTAAAGTCTGACCTTTGCAATGGTTGTGGAATTTTTTATAATTTTTCCAGACACGGAATCGGGCACCGGACATGCCAGAGGAACAAGAGGCCAAACTATGGGGGGAGGGGGGGTCAAATAAAGGCAAGATTTGAAAATGTATGGCCTTTGCCCTTTGGGGGGCGTTGAGCCCCCAAAAAAGTCACGATTATTGGGGGGGGTGTTTTTTCAACAGGCGGTGAATTTCCTCTTGTTCCATGGCAACAATTTCTTGAGGGGGGCCTACTATGGGCCGCAAAGAAAGCCCATGATTCGAAGATGTCAGGTTACTCCATGATTTTTTGCTCCGGTTCTCATGCGAGCAATGACTGCCTGGTTGTGGAGTGCCAAATCTAGTGTTTCTTTCTTCTCCATCTCTCTCCTCCACAGGAGACCATTAATGTGGGAAATAGAAAGAGAAGAGTGGGATGAAGAATGCATGTCCAACATGCACTGGATTGATGCAAGATTGAGAGGATGCTGAGAAGTGATGTTAAGCGATGTGTGGAGATCAATGGTGGGTCCAATGGCTGTCCATGCATTTAAATTTCATGACTCGCAACATGCGATTTAGTGGTATGTCCATTTTATGAAGAAAATTTGCTTATTTTTGACATATTATGGTCCAAATGAAGTGCATATGGTATGAAAACTTGTACAAACCTTGTTTGATATGTCTTTGAGGGCTACAAGTGATAATATGCCAAATCCATAATTAAATGTGATCATCATTAATAATTTAAAGCCTGAAACATGGTACTTAAGTGGAAAAATAATGGTTTTTTTCGTTTCGGGTGGGAAAATCTTCTTATGGGATGAAATGAAAGATAGTGGTGAATCTCTATAATCCTAATCAGGTTGAATTAAAAAATCTAGAAATAAAATTAATTATTAATAAGTAAATAGAGAGAAATAGAAAATATAGTTGTTATATGTCAAAAAAGTACAAAAATTTATAAATGTGTTTGTGGATATATGATGGGCCTAAGGCATGAGGTTTAGCCTCAGATTAGCCCCATTTCTATGTTGATTTATTGCTTTTCAAACAATAAAATGGCATGAAAACACTCTCTACACCTACCACACAACAAGCATGACATTAAGCAATAGGGAGGGGAGGGGTCATGAGTGTTGAATATGGGCTGAAATTTGAATTTTATGATGCACTTTACATATAGGATGCATTTATCTTAAAAAATTGAAGAGCTCAGTAGCATGAGTATACTTGGTGCTATCCCTATACAATGCCTCAAGTACGGTAGTAATGTGAAATCATGAAAAGAATCAGTTGTGCACATCCACATTGCTGATTTGATTGAATAAGTTGTTTGTGCACTTTTGGGCATTCACCTTTGCATTGCATTCCACATACATGGTATCAAATGAGTATCAGCTCTCTTGGATTGCATAGCATTGGGTTTCCTAAATGTTGACCCACATTGAGAGCATGAGAAGTCCCAAGCTGTAGGTTTCGTACATTCATTTCTTTGGGTATTGATTCAGTGAGGATTATACTTCATGTCCTAGAATGATTTTTATAAAGAGAGGACTTTGTGACATGTGTGTTATATGTTTGAATGGTGCATCTCTCGGGACTAATCCTCGAGGTGTAGGAGAGCCATAGTGGGCCCTGGCAGTCTCAGTAGAGCCGAAGGGTGCTTCCTGTGTATGTGCTACGAGGTGCTAGGCATCATTACGTTTGGGTACTCCTTGTGAGAAGTTAGGAAGGGATTAATTGGACTATAAATGGTATGTATATATATATAAGTTAGATCCACGTATTTAGCCTTCATACGCTCTTATGGCTGCAAGGCCATGGGGTGTTTTGCTTAAGCATAAAGGCTCGATTAAAGCCTTAGAGCCAGTTTTGGGCCCATTTTTTGTCCTGATAACCGTCCCAAAATCTTTTTAAGATTTGTGGATGTCTTTATGTCAAAGAGTAGCTTGTGTCCTAGTTGTTTTTCTTTTGGCTTCTATTGTTTCCTTTCTTTTTCTCTTTCTTCTTTAGTGCATCTTCCATGTTTTGTCTTACATTGGGTCTAGCAAGAGGCATAAATTACTCAAGATTTGTTTTGCCACCCCCTCTAGTAATCCTCTTTGAGGTCCCTAGATTCTCATTATTTGCTATTCTTTGATCTTCCACTATTACATTTGTTTTCTATTGCTTTACCAAATAAACATGGATATAATAGAAATCCATAAGGGAATCCCACCATCTTCTCTTTAATACTCTGACTTGCATCATTTAGCTCTATCTGCATGGGTCCATAACTATACTTTCTTATCTGCACTAAAAACTCGAGATCTCTCTAATTCTAGTCCATAAGTAGTAGCATCTATAGCTGCACATGCCTATTGCATTGCAAGATCTTCAAGAAACTTCCACATACCTCTCTTCCCAAAGTTTGTAGAAAGGGTATATTAGTTTCATTTGCATGAATCTTCTCATCCTTCCAAAAAATCAAATTCTTTGTTAAAGCATATCTATATGACTCATAGTCTCTAGGGTCATACTTTGTATTGTCACATCATATGCAATGACATATAAAATCCTTCCTAGATAGGGTCTTCAAGGTGGAAGCTTTCCTTGACTCTACAAGCTAGCTCGATCTATAAATTCCACATATTTTTGATAAGTTCATCCATGGCACTATCTTTGAAGAATTTGTAGAAGGCATGGGAGGTGATTGTCTAATTATTGGCTATGACACCCATGATTGACTAGGCATAGGCCTAGACATGGCCAACAATTCTCTTCTTCTCTATCTCTTCACTAGTTTAGATGTAGCATCTTATACATCCTTCCATTGAATCTTTATGCCCTGCTTTGTAGTATCATCCTTTAACAACTTCTCTAACTCTAGTAACACACGTAGGATCTACAACTTGTAAAAACAAAACAACTTTCTTTATTGTAAGAAAATATAATTGTTCTACATTATCTAATTGATCAAACTTCATCTCAAACTCTCTTTGTAGCTTTGGAGTAAAAAGGCCCTTTGAAGGTTTATGAATCCACTCTAGGCAACTCTACTTGGTTACTTTGTTTGTATCCTCTATGAAATACTAATTTTTTAGAAATCTCTAGAAACTAGCCCATGTATTTTCATAACCTATGTAGATGGACTCTATGCAGCTCCGAATTTGATAAGAAATGACCATGGTAAAATATCTAGATATATCATTTGTCAATAAATTGACCAACTCTAGCTTTTTCACATAGAAACAAAAAAACCTCAAAATATTTATATTGTGTTAAAGCTCTTCATCTCTGCAATCCCTCCTTGCAAAGTTCTACTAACAACCTCTTCATGTTTAATCAATTCATAAGTCCTCTGAAATATTTGATATTTATTCTCTTAACAACAGCTTCATCTCCAGTTGGTTCTCCCATCTTTGTAAAGTGCCCGCCCATCGGTTGTCTAGGCATGATTTTAGCGGTCTATCGAGAAACAAATCTAAGCATCGTTGCCCAACACTCTTAGGGAATGTTTCGGGTTTTGTCACCTAGGGTTTCCGGAATCTACCTTGCAACGGAATGCTCACAGTCGAATCCACTAGGATCGACTTGAAATTTGGGCTCCTAGTGGCCAAGGTCTCCTAACAGCATTCTAGCATCGGATCTTGGACATCCTACTCTATGCAGAGATACCCAAGCCAAAGTAGACCCATGTCGCACTTGGTTCAAAGAGAATAGGAAATGAGAGGGATGCGTCGCTCAACCTCTCTGCCCGTAGGGCATAGTCCCATTCCGATCCCCTAAAATGGCATGAATCAAGGTTCTATCCTAACAATTTCTAAGGTCGAAGACGATAAACCTTGTGAGAAGCCTCCTAGTTCTCTGGGACCACCCTACCGTAGGATGGACCCGTCGGGGGTTCCACCCACCAGCTTCCCTTAATAGCTTTAGTTTTCTAATTAGGTCCTACCACATTTATGTGTGACACTTAAAGTCAGCTTCATTAATTAAGACTTTTAGGGAACAGGGTTCGTTCGCATAACTTACAGCACAGACACAAAAATAGAGTAAAGCAATCTATTGACAAAAAAGTTCAAATAAGTTCCTTAACTTATCTTCAAGTTAATCTGTGTCTCCAGCCCATACAGAAGAAATTATGTATCCCTTCTGTCCAACAGAAGTATCCCTTCTGCCCTGCAGAAGTAATCGGTCCAAATCTCATGGCACCATAACTCAATCCTTTATCTAGAATAGGATCTCCCAACATACCCAAACGTTGGGGGCCACGGAGGTCTTCAACTCCATTCTAGACCTAGCAAGGGGTGTCCAAAGCTTCAACTGACTCGCAAGCTATCTAGGAGCGAAACATCATTCCCCTGGTTGGCCTTTTTACCACTCGACCTTCAGCCCATGAATCGAGCAGTGCCCTCTTTGGATTAATCCGCAGTGAGATCATGGAAGTGATCCACCCGTACAAAATATCATTCCTTAATTAAATCCTTCAAGAATCAAGCACAAACAAGGCATTCAGCCCTAATATCATTTTCCAAGAAAGCATTCATTTATTCCCATGGCGACTTGTCATCACAGACCCTTGCCATGCATTTACCATAAATCACAAGCACTTGGAATAATCATTCAAACAACAACTAACAACCAATTGAATGTAAAAGCATTTAGGATGTTGTTAGATCAACCAACAAAAAACCAATTGTATTCTTGCCAAACAATGGAAGAATAGTCGCGATAGCATTACCATCGCATATATGTTATTCCCCTTGGGATCAAAGAGCGATTCTATGTAAAATTTACTTCTCTTGTATGCACAATTTTTAATGTCATGATTATTCCATTCATAACCCTTGACCAATTCCTCCTTGTAATTGCTCTATCAACGAATAAGCCACATGCAACTAGGTGCAATTAACTGTCCTTGATATATGCACTTCGCAAGCTCCATCTTACAAATATGTGAGATGAAATTATCTATACTCATGCACCATAGTATGGGCCTAATGTATCTCATACGAGAATCAAAACAAGCATCTATCAATTTGGAAATACATTACTTACGACTGGTACCGCAAATGGATTGATGGTGATGCCTTTGCCTAAAGCTTCGTTTTTGGTTGTGGGATTACCATCCGCATGCAACATTCTTTGCTTGGAGGCCATCGTCCGCAAGTAGACTCAAGAGATTAAGAAGGTGGAATAGATTCGAGATCGGAGAGTGTAAGAGAAGATGGTTAAGTCGAGGATCGAGATAGAGAGAAATTGTGCAGCCTCTCGGGCTAACTTCTCTCTCTCTCTCTCTCTCTCTCTCTCTCTCTCTCTCTCTCTCTCTCTCTCTCTCTCTCTCTCTCTCTCTCTCTCTCTCTCTCTCTCTCTCTCTCTCTCTCTCTCTCTCAAGCTCTCTCTCACAATCTCTTGGAGGGGTATCGTCTCTCTCTCCCTCTGTCTTGCAGCCTTTCGAGGTCTCCTTATGCTCCCTTGTACCTCCCCATGCCTCATATTTATAGTGGATTAGAGAAGAGGGCTTGTGAGTGAGAAGTGGAGCTTTGTGGAGGGGGATCTTGGAAAGATTAGTGATCTGATGCTCAGATTGTAAATCTGATGGTTTCATTGGCTTTGAAAGGGGGACAAAACCCCCAAGACACTTGGTTAGAAAGCTCTTAGTTCACTCCTTCTTTTCTCTGTTCGAAGTGTTGTTTTCTGCTTTGTAGACTGCGATCGCAGCGCGCGTGATTTTGCAAATCCCTCTCTTTATTTTTTCTTTTGATAAAATCTCCAAAACTAACTAAAACATCACTTGTCTTTTCTTTTAAATGACATCCAATTCTAGAATTCTCCATATCTTTTTTTTAAAGGATAATATCTAAAATATACTAGTTTTGCCCAAAATCTAATATTTTTGGACCATCCAAACTATACACATTAATACTAGTGATTAATATAGCTCATAAGTCTCATTCACATTGTGACTTACGTGAAGGGTGACTATGGTCCTTGTCAATCCAAGAAAAATATCAGATTTATAACTCTTGATTTTTTTAAACATATATTTTTAATTAAATAAAAATCCTTAATTATTAACATTAGTTAGTCTTTTTTCTTTTTCCTTTTTTTTGGTTAGTCTTTAGTTAGTAATCTTACTAACTTATTAATTGACTAACTAACTTTCAAACTAACCAACTGACTTTTATTGTGTGGAAATATTACAATCTTATAGACTTTGAAGTAGGCCTTTCATGTCGGGTTCACCAAATGTCATGGGTTGGAAAGGTCTAGGCCTAAATCCATTGGTTGGGGATCAAGGAAAATAGAAGATAGATTTAAAAAAGAAAGATTGGAACAAGGACTCTTGAATATCTTGTAGATCACAAGAAATAAATAAACCCAATAAGAAACTGCATTACTCTTGGAAAGTCTATACAACTGCAATAAATCCCTTCAAGGCGAATACACAATGCCTAGAAAATAGCTTGAGAAAGATGATAACTTGGTACCACTCTTTCAGCCTAGAAGAAATTACCACATCAAATACAAAGAAAACACTTGGAAATACTATAGAATCTCTATAGAATACCTTGCAAAGATAACCCAAATATGCATAAAACAAACCGAAACCACTTCAACCGTGTTTCTTTGGTAAAACCTTGTGAAATCCCTTCAATTACAACCACACAAATAATTTTAGTCCCTCATCTACAAAAAATAGGTAAATATATACTCAGATCTATTCCAAAATATCATCTTATAAGCATGCCTTTTTGGGCTAAAGGCATCTCTAATCACTTGTCTTTTACTGTAGCCCTATTAAACTCAGCAATAATTCACTTATTTATTTTCCAAAACTTGTAACAATGGCTCAAATATCTATTTATAACCATTTACAGTAGTTCATTTTTGCTTTCACTATTGCTTTTCATGTTTTTTACCTTCCAAATTCTTTCTATTTGCTTTTGTTGTATTCTTATTTTGTAAATATGCCTAGTTGCAACTTATTTTGACAATAACTTTTGCATATGAAATCAAAATAAGAGGATATGTATTCCTCATCCAATTGTATTTATATGTATATATTGTACTTTCTCACTTTTTTCTTGTTTTCTCCATACCCGGGCATATTCGCCTTTAAATGGGAGGTGGTGACCATCTACATTTACTTGTACTAGCTATCCGTACACTTATACACTACAAGTGGTGACTATGCATCATTGTTACTTTATTTATCATTCTTTCTATGATAATAAAATATGAGAATGTAGGTCACATGTAATGTACCCGCCTTGATTACGTAACGAGTGATGTTTTAATAATCGCCCAGATTTTACCTTCAAGCCATCGCCTAACCAGAATTATCAAATTTTGTCCGGCTAGGTAAAACCCTAGGTCTACCCTATAGGAGAAGCATCTTGCAATTACCCACGGAGGATCGTGACCTGAAGGTTCCTAATTGACCTAACAGTTACCTATCAACAACTAGCTCAAATTCGAAGGTGTCCTTCGAGAGACTTCTTGTCCAGAAGGAGTGACTGCCATTACTCTTGGTTCATGGAGTACAACACTTTTTTCCAGTAGTAGACTAAGGGCTTATGAAATTCCTAGCAATGCTCTCGCACAGCCGCCATACCTTTCCCTAAGATAATTTACAGTTCAACCCTAGGTAAGTCAATGAGTTAGCCCTTCCTAGAGTGTCTTCCTAGTATTTGTTTTGGGAAACCTCTTGGCCAAACAATACCACCCTGCCATAGGATTGGATTCATCGGGAATTCATCCACCCGCTTCTCTCTATGGAAGTTCTTAGTTACCTAATTACCTACCACATTATGTGAAACATATAAAAACAACTTCATTAATTTAAAATAATCCTTTTATGCACAATTGTTCGTTTGTGTAATTTCATAGCCAGCAGCAAACTATCAACTTGAAGCCTTCATATCTCTCTCCACAAGTCAAATCTCTTTGAACTTCCTTCTAGAGAAGTGTTTTTCTACTTCTAAAGCTTCTCCTTGGCACCTTAATCATTGATTAGGCAAGCATAGCTTCAATATTGCCTCTTTTCAGAGTTGTTGTCATACTTGTGTTTGTGGACAGTAGCACCTACCCAACTTGGAGGAGCTGGATCTCTACATACAAAGCATATCTCTCTGAGAGTTCTTTTATGAACTTACTCCCTAGCTCAAGGCGCCCCTGGCTAGCACAACAAACCACAAGATTAGTGCTCCACATGCCCACCATTATTGATTTTGCAGGTTGATGTTCCAAATTGCGTGTGGTTTGTTCATGCTATTTTGCTGCATCTCCCACAGGGCAGGATTCCAGCCATCTCCATAGGGAAATGATAGCCCGCATAGTAGGCTTTTATGCAGCTAGAAGGGCTCGTGATAATTCCCTTCCTGATGATCACACAGAGCAAAAGAACAGCCGCCTCTTAGAAACCTTGATCCTTCCACCATAGCCAAAGTTGACTAAGTTTTATTTCTCACTTCATTTGCTTATCTTTGCTAGTTGGAAGGCTCAAGGGACCCCTGCAACTCTCATCTACTCAATGCCATTGATTAATCAACAAAGAGGACAAGTCTCTTAGGATTTTTGAAGATTTCAAGATCTCAAGCTCCATTTCAACCTCACTCTTCCCACTCTTCTCATTGGAGATCTTGCCTCTCTCTCTCTCTCTAAACACCCAAGCATAAGAGGGTTCACATCAAATCAAGGAAGGGAATACAAATTGAAGAATCATTGAAGATTTGAAGATCTCTCAAGCATCTCGCTCCATAAGTATCTCTTGATACTAGTCACTTAGTGCTTTCTGGGCACTTGTGCTTGTTAGCACATTCAAAATCATTTCTTTTGCTGAGAATTTTGGAGCTGATTTGCTATTGTCCCTGCAAATCCAACATGGGAAAAGACTCCAATGGCAAACCCGCACCAAACTTATCCTGATGAAGAAGGGCCTATGGGCCATTACCACTAGAAAAGAAAAGAAGCCTCGTGATGTGGACTTGGCAGTCACTTGGCAAAATAATGATGATAAGGCTCAGGCCATTATCAAACTGGAGCTAGACGACAGCTATATCCACCATGTGGATAACTGTAATACTTCACATGATACACATGGAAGAGACTTGACACCTTGTTTGGTGCACAGTCTAAGTCATCAAAGTATGATCTCTTGATTGAATTTTTCAAGCTTGACATGAAGTCCAATACATCACTTACCACACATCTCTTGATTGAATTTTTTAGGCTTGACATGAAGTCCAACACATCACTTGCCACACATCTAAATTACATGGAAGGACTTCTAACCCAGCTTACAAGAATCAACATTAAATTGGAAGAAGATGTTTGCATTGGTGTTCTGCTTAAAAGTTTGCCTCCTCAATATAGTAATGTATCAATAACCTTAATCAATATGCCAAACCCTAAGCTTGTTGATATCCAAGAATCACTGTTAGAGGATGAAAATAAGATAAAAACTAAGGAAGAACCAAGCACCTATAGAGATGAACACGTATTATATGTTTCCAACAGGTACAAAGGCAAGGACTAGCTTTTTTGTGATTTTTGCAAAAGGATCGGACACACCAAGAAGTTCTACCACACCAAAAAAAGGTCCTAGAAGGCCTATCTTGCTGCAGTTAAAGAAGAAGAAGACCATGGAGTAAAGGAAGAAGAAGAAGAAGAAGATCAGTAGGAGAAGGAAAAACCTCATCAGTCCTTCTATTCGTATAGAATTTTTTAGCCTTGTATTGCCTAGCCCTAATTCTTCACACATAAACTTGTAAACTCCTCATGTAGCCTTGTACTACACGCTCTATACACTTTGTGAGGCCCCTGTTACAACCTCTGGATGTCCACCATGTTTGTGGTACCTACACTTAGCCTTTTCTGCAACAGCCTCTGGTGTTTTGCCATGTTTATCGTGTGCCCACACTTTGTAGGTGTTGCTTTCACTAAAGCCTCTATATACTTTGTACTTCTAGTTAAGATTGAGGAGGGGTGTTGAGATGTTTGCAATCACACCTAATTTAGTCTCTTTGAAAGGAGCAGTAAAGGCTTAGGACAAGAATCCCATAAGCATAGAAGGAGGATGTACTACCTAGACTTTCCTATGAAGCATTTACTTGCTTGACATTTTCACATGAGATGAATACAATGTCATTGTCAATCTTATACACAAGAATGTGTTTATGAGTCCAAGTCTCAATCTTGGAACCTAATTCACTTGTGTAACAAGTCAAGTCCTTGTCTTTGTCCATGTCATCATGATCTTAATCTTCATTTTTCATCCACCATAGCATTTGCCATGCTCTAGATCCCACATCTTTTAACATCGCCCATACAGGAGAAAAATTACAATTTCACGTGCTGCCTCATTGGCCGCATCTGCATGTCACCAAGATCAAATCACCTATAGCTAGCATTTTTAAGTGTCCTAAGTAGAACTTGGGCCATACAGGGGAACAAGTAGTTCCTAAATGCGTAAATGATTTACTAGCCAGAGCCCCCCTAGCACCTTAACCACCTCCTACTTAATACGATCCCTATTGGGAGACCTCTCGCCATCGAAGTTGGTCCATGCTACCGCAACGGTAAAAACATACCCTCTTGGTATGGGGATTCAGCACCTATCCTTAGGGAAGGTATAGGGCTCTTCAATTTATATATGTTCCAATACTTAATTCCATTAGAATTTAATCTAGAAAATCATAAACAAGATTGATGTCTTCAAGCAATCATGACTTCAATCAATCATGCAACTTTCAAGTGATGAAATCATGCAACTTTCAAGTGATGATTAATCTAGTAGCAATCGATACTTGAATTTCACATAATGAACTCTTCCCCCTAGAATTTAACTAAGGGTATCTAGATTTTAGGGTCTCTAACTTTAAGGTTTATTCTTGTAACCAAGTTTCTTGGCCTTAAGTCAGTTTCTTTAACTTAGAGATATTTCTGGTCTTAAAATCTTCTATCAAAGCTTCTATATTAAACTATATCATTGACTAATTTCTTCAGGGTTCATTGTTAATAAATCTGTCTTGAAAAATTCCTCATGATTTCTCTTGAGTTCTAGAATTTCGTAGTTACAATTTCTAGCCTATAAGATGTTCTGATAATTTACCAAGTGAATACTCTAAGATTGCAATATTTTTTAAGAGACTTATCTTATTTCTATTGAATTCGGATTTTTATTTTTTTTTGAAGAACCTATGGTATTGCAATTACTAAAGGGTTGTTATTTGTGCCTATGACTTCGTTAGTGACTCTTGTGCTTGCTTGCAACTCCAAATGTTGCTTCCATGTTAGTAGGGTCGATCATGATTTCTGCTTTTGAATTCTTTTTCTTCGGGACCATAACAGAAATATGATTCGTAGAAGAAGAAGAATACGACAGTAATACCAGTTGGCAAGGGTGTAAGACTCTCGATGATGATGATGGATATTGTGGGATTCAATTATGTAGGTCTCGCGGATGGTTCTTCTTGCCTTGTGGAGAGAAATACTTCTCTCTCTCTAGTAGATGGAATAGGGACGAGAGTAGAGGTATGACTTCTAACCAAATTGATAGAATAGGATAAAGTTATTTAGTGTCTTCTCTTCTCAGATTAGAGTAGAAACGGATGAGAGACCTTCTGTGCATCCCCTTCCTTGGGTTGAATGGAATGATGTCTCTTCGTCTCGGGAAATAGAGTCTCCTCCTTCTTGATCAGTGTCTCCTCCTCGTCAAGATTGCTCTTGTTCCCCTTCCTGGTCATCCCCAAGCCCTCAATTTATAGTTTTATAGGGGGTAAAAGAGAGGACACTTGCTTTTCAGTGTTTTTTGATGATATCATCGATGATAAAGAGAGAACACTTTCTTTTAGTGCTTCTGATGACATCATTGACGACGTCACAAAGAGAGCTCCATTTTTGTAGCATGAAGATAAAAATTTACGAATATATGGGCAAGCATCGCGCATTGCATCATCGGGCGGCTATCACTCCAAGGCTCACGACCAAGGCGGAGACCAAGGCATAGACCTTGGCATCTTGGCCTTGGCATATTTGGCCATGGGCTACAAAGGCTTTGTTGGCACCATTGGCTACACGTGAGAAGCTTCCACTAGCTTGTAGAAAAATCTTCTTGGGAGGTCACCCATCCCCACAGTGTCGTCACCCAAGTGCACTTTGTAACAAAATATGGATCTAGAGCATAGCACTGACTATGGAGGATGGAAGTCGGTAACAAGACTCATAGTGACATAGACAAGAAGACAAATTATTGCTCAAGTGAATTAGGTTCCAAGATGTAGGCTTGGACTCATAAACACAATCTTGAGCTAATCATGACAGAGACTCAGAATGAAGTACAAAGTACAAATAACATTCTTTTAAAAATGAATTAAGTACATGTCTTTATAGCTTTTCGGCTTCTTCACTCTCCTCACTACTGCATATGGGATTCAAGACACCTCTTCCTGGAGCATACATCATTTTTCTATTTCTCAACATCCCCCCTCAAATGATGAGTCTCTACACTTGCTGGATTTTGCCCCCTTTACATGATAACATGGCCCGAGAGACAAGTTCATAGGTAGCCTAGTTAAGTTAAACCTTGAGACTTTACATCTTTGGCAAGCGTTTGTTACATAAGTAGATCCACTATGGGAAAAATTTCCTTAGAACAATCTGTCAGAGTTGTTGATGGTAACGGAAGCATCTTCTTCTTCTTCTTCATTCATGAATTGACTTTGATAGTGGTCATTCTACATCTGATGTGCTCTTTTCTTATGAAAGCATTCACAGGAAATATGGCCAGTCTTACCACAGTAATAGCATGCCATCCAACTTCTATTGTCGGTGTTGAATCCTCGACCTCTTCCTTTGGGTACAGTAGCTCCTTTGGTGTATAAGAGATTTTTCCTTGAACTGGTTTCTTTTATATCTTTGCTTTTAAGTTTTCTTTCTCCATCAAGTAGTGAGTGCTCAATGTCTTTGAGTGAGAGATTGGGAACGTTACTTAGTGTTGAAACAAGTTTCTCATATGGTTCATGATTAACACTAGCAAGTAGCACTGCTATTGCCTCATCTTCATCAATGTTCTTTTTAAGAGTTGCTAGCTGAGTTTTAAGGCTATTGAACTTATTGATGTATACAGTCATAGATGAACTATCTTTTACATCCAACTTATAAAATTGCATAATTAATTTTACCTTTGAGCTCTTTGCTTGTGTACCAAAGATCTTGTCAAGTTCTTCCCATGCCTTCTTTGCATCCCTGATGCCAGAGATGTGATGTAGTACATCATCTAATAGACCCCAGGAAATAATACCTAGAGCTTTGTTGTTCATCTTCTTCCATACCTTTGTTTTAGGTTGGTCTTCTACAGCATCTTCTTTCTTGTTATCTGCATCTTTCTCTTCATCTTCAAATAAGTCCTAAAAATCTTTCCGCATAAGGTGGTACATGGTCTTCTCCTTCCAGGCATGAAATCTTTCCCCATTAAACTTTGCTATTTGCTCAAGCTCTGCCATTTATGACCAACAGCAATCTGCTTCAGATAACTAGCAAATAAGTTGTATCTCAATGTTGAAGGGGATGCAATGGCAGTGGAGAAGGAGAAGAGGAAGATACGGGAGAGAAGAGGACATACAATGCAGGTGCTATCCAACTAAACTAACATCCTTATTGCACTATCGTATTATATATGAATAAAGAATGGGCAGTCACAATGTACAGGTCCAGAGGCCTTTTACTCCAACAACCTCCCACTAAAAGGCAATGTGGATGGGGAGTGAAAACAAAGAAAAGAAAAGAAAAAGACAAGGTGAGGAATCATGACATCTCACCCAATGCCCAATCGAAAAGCGAGCTGCGCAAGAAATGTCGAGAACCTCTGCAAAAGAAGAGTCAAGCATCCCTAAGTCCATGACATCCAAGAGATAAGTGATCCCGCAACTCCATACAATGGAGCAATCCAAGAAGCAAGCACAACTCATCAGTGCACCGCTATGAAGCATTAGAGTCATGCATAGCATCACCATAACACATACAAGACAACGAAGAGTAGTCAAACTCTCCAGAGTCAATCACTAAAAGAGAGCCAATATCCTAGACACTCGTCCAACGGGGTCTCAAGACTACATGTGGCCTCAGTGAAGAGGAAGACTGACATATGGTTGGCTGTCTAGCCTGCAAAACTATAAGAAAATGGCTCTCATGAGCCTGCAAGGGGTCTAGCAATCGACCACCAACATCCTGACCCTGACTGCTATGCATAGCTATGTCATGTGGGCCAATAAGTGCCTCATTTTCAGTATAAATAGCTTGTTATAATGGCATTATAGCTGTTGTAAAATTAGCCATAAAGCGTATTGAACACTCATCAAGAGGCCTAAGAGGTGTCTGCATCTCATAGAAGATAGCATGATGGCTGTGTATGACCTCCTAGGCATCCAAATCCCATAATCTATAGGCCTTAAAGGCACCATCTCCATAACCAAGAAGGATACATCTACGTGACATAGGCTCATGTGGCATATGTATAGATGCCTGGTAGCCAAACATCCTCAAGTAATCATAGGTAAGCTGCATGCCACTCCATGCCTCATGGGATGTAGTACCATCCAAGGTCAAGCATGTCATCCTGTTAACCAAATAGACTGCCATCATAAGGGCCTCAGCCCAAAAGCCATAAAACAACCCAGCTGTGGTAAGCATAGAAGCAACCTTTACTTGTAAGGTCAGGCACATGCCATGAGCAATCCCATAATATCGTGGGCACAAGAAATCAATGCTATACTGCTGACAAGAAATTGATCTGCAAGCACCTAGGCATGCTACCAGCAGAATCCAAAAACCTATCAAGTATAACTACAACATCCTCAATCTGCACCAAGGGAAAACCCCAAACATGGTGGGTAGCATGATCAACAAAGGTCACAAAGTATGATGCTCCACAGTGACTGGGAAGGCATAGGTCCATATACTGCACAATGGACAAGATCTAGAGGAGCATGCCTCATACAATTGCCATAAGCCAAGGGGGCTCTACAAGGACCAAGAGTACAATCAGGGAAAGCATCAAGTTCTATAAGTGACATAGGAGGCAACAATGAGTCTAAACGAGACAATATCTCCATCTCTCTATGGTGCATATGGCCTAGGAGATAATGCCATAACAATGCATGTGGTATCCAGATAATTGCAACCATTTAATCTCCCACATGAGAGACATGCACTGGTAAATGAGAACCAACTCTAGAACATCTAGCCAAAACCAAGCAACCACGACAAATCTTCCATGACCTATCCTGAAGAGAAATAGTATATCCTGCATTATACAACTGACTAATAGAAATCAAGCTCTTACTGAGCATGGGAACATGTAAAACATCCCTGAATATAAGAGAATTTCCATTAGGAAAAGCTAGGTGTATGTCCCTTATACCAAGAATAGCATAAGTCTGCTCAAGGCCCAAAGAAATGCATCCATCAAACTCCTTGCAAGTAGAGAACCATGCTCTATCTGGAGTAACATGACAAGATGCCATAGAATCCAATAGCCAATTTAAGGCGTAGGCCATATCACTGAGCAAGAAAGTTGTAGGGAAACTAGATGACACGAGTACATGCTCAGCTACATCATCATGGGTAACAACATGTACCTCACCACTAGTAACAGTGGTAACAGTCGCTGCATCTTCTGTATCTCTGACTCCCTGCTCATTTCAAGTTCGTCTTTGTCTCTGCTACTCTCTAATTCATCTAAAACATTTTCTTTTTAACATGCCCAAGCTTCCCACAATGGAAGCATACATCTTTAGAAGAAGAATCTGTAGAAGACGACAAGGAATCCAAGTCATCATGAATAGGGCTATCCATAGCATCCACGGAGCTCAAGGAGTTGAGGGCTGTCCCAACATAGGGAACCTGCTCATCAAGACAACTATCAGTAGAAGCACAAGTGGTAGAAGCATGCTGCTACAAGTACTCTTCCATCCTCACTGGAGAGGGAAGCATAGAAGCATCAACTAGGGATGCAGAAGCTCCCACATGAAAAAGACTCGTAGCTAAGTGCATGACATAACCAACCACAATAGTGTAAAGGCCAAGATATCTGTCAAAAGAGCATATGATATTCAACCATGAAATCATCCCATAACCATGATGGCAAACATGACTCTGCAGTACATCAGACCACATAGTAGCATCCAAGTCAATGCAAGACCGGTAAGTGGCATAAGATCCTGCAATGGTCAAGCTCCAGAAGAAGCCCAAGTATCTATACAACAACATCCAAATAAGTGGCTCTGTAAAGTACATGATAGTAGACAAAGTGCATAGCTAGGTAAGCATCAAGAGCAACTGCTCTATGACCTGTATGGGCAAAAGCAACCCAACTAGTATAGAAGCTAGGCAACACAGAAGCAACAAAGCCATAACTACTAAATCCAAGCATTGTCAAGAAGTCTAGTGATCAAGGAGTAACCCGCAAAGAACCAAGCATCAATGAGCAATGAAATATCAATAACCAACTGCCAAGACAATGGAGCAAGCACTGCTCAAAACATATATATGCATCCAAGTAAATCCAAGATCCATAATTGGGGCATTAAGGGCCAAATAGAATACAAACTGCATAAGTGATAAGCCAACCAAATGCAAACTGCTCCACAAAATTCTCAAATGCAATTCGATTCAAGCCCAAACATCTGCCATACTACAGCCGAACCCAAAAGCATCCACATTCGACATCAATCCCATAATGGATAGCACGAGGCATAAACCTTGTCAACAAGTGAAATGCCAACTATAAAGAAAATGACAATGAACCAAGAATTGAGCTCTACCCTTTGCTCAAGAAGCATCGGGAGCATAAACATCAAAGTGGCATCATCCAAATACATCAGCATATCATCCCGAGTAGTTGAAAGCACCGTAGACCATAGGCATAACCAAACTGGAGATAAAATAACCTGTTAACCAAGATAGCATAAATCCCAACCCACAACAAAGTATATGCATCCAAATCAAGGCTCAATAGCTCTCAAATAGCATATTCGGGCATAAACCATGATGATCAAGCATCAATACATCCAACATGATACTCGAATGTCAACAAATAGCATTATGTATAAGCCATCCTTAATAAAACCTTGCTGCCCAAACAATGTACAGTAGTAAATCCTTGCATAAATCAAGCTATGGAAGCTCAAATCAAGTCCCAAAGCATCTCAAAACATTAGGCAAACATCCCCAAAGCATTTGGGCATCAAATACCAAGCCTTGAGAGCATTACATAAGCTAAGAGCATGACTTTTTCTTACTGTAAAGCAACTTAGATTTGTTACAAAAAAATTTGTGATTAGAATTTGGCAGATCTCACATCACCATTGTGTTTGGAGCATGCCAAAACCCCAAGTTAGACTCTTACCTTGCCTAAATCGGGTTCTGAATGCCTGAGATATGAGAAAAATGGGATTTTTGAGCCAGATTTTGAAACATGCGCAAAAAAATGTGAGTTGCTACTATGGGGCCTGCTGGTTATGTTGAGAATAAGGGGGCAAATGGGGGCATACAAGGTGCCCAATTAAGCCAAGGAATACCTGCAAAGAGCCTATGAGGGCCGGGGAGAGACATGAGATGAAATCTTACCTTAGGGGGAAGAAGCCATGGCTGACATTGAAGCTCCAAGCTCTAGGTCTTCAATCAAGGCTCGGGCCAAGCTCCATGATCAAGCTCTGATCCAAAACTCTAATACCAATTGAAGGGGATGCAATGGCAGTGGAGAAGGAGAAGAGGAAGATGCGGCAAAGAAGAGCATATACAATGTAGGTGCTATCCAACTGAACTAACAGCCTTATTGCAATATCATGTTATATATGAATAAAGAATGGGCAGTCACAATGTACACGGGCAGGCCCAGAGGCCTTTTACCCCAACAAATGTGTCAAGAGACACATGATGATTAGTGTTTAACAACACTATACGATTATAAAGGAGATACTATCTTGGAGCTCAATGTTGGGCATTGATGCGTAAGCTTATTCTTGAAGCTTTTTTCCATTAGCTTGGAGAGGAAATCTTGTTGGAATCTGAGTAGGTTTGATTGGCAAAGGCTTCAATGGAGGAGGAACAATGAGGAAAAATCAAGTTTCCAAGCTTTACCTATGGTTGCTAGTTAGGGTTCCAGGATAGGGGCCTGATTTTTCAATTTGTGTGACCTATATACATCATCATTTCCAAATATTTTGTTATGGGAAGAAAGCTTAAGTACCAGGCTTCAATTGCCCTATGATGGCCACCTAGATTGCACCTCATGCTATGTGCATATGCGTACAGACTGTTGTAGTATCTTGAACTGCGCGGTTTTCAATCGATACACAATGCCATGTTCTACAGAGGGTAATCTCACCGTCCGATGTGATAGAAGGGAGCGCCTTAAGTTAATAAGGAATTTTGGTGAAGCAAGCAAGAGCTGAAACTTCTCTATGATGAGATCTAAGTGCTCAACTGAAGGTAGGTGCAGGTTGTCTATGGTTGCCAAGCAGGGCATTGAGAAGGAGTAGAAACTGGGGTTCCATACTTGTCTTGAGTTGGTCTGAGCTCAAGTTGAGCTAGATAAGAGTGAAATGAAGCTGGAGGATTAGTGCCATGCTTGACTGGGCTCTGATACCATGTAACAAAATATGGATCTAGAGCATAGCACTGACTATGGATGATGGAAGTCGGTAACAAGACTCATAGTGACATAGACAAGAAGACAAACTATTGCTCAAGTGAATTAGGTTCCAAGATGTAGGCTTAGACTCATAAATACAATCTTGAGCTGACCATGACAGAGACTCAGAATGAAGTACAAAGTACAAATAGCATTCTTTTAAAAATGAACCAAGTACGTCTTTATAGTTTTTCAGCTTCTTCACTCTCCTCACTGTGCATATGGGATTCAGGACATCTCTTCCTAGAGCATACATCATTTGTCTATTTCTCAACACACTTAATTGCCAAGTGACTATCCACTAAGCTAGTTCTTTTTGTTGTTCTATACTACAAACATAGTTTCAATAAGCTAGTCTTGGGAGGGCCTCCCAAGTCTTTCTTCCATGAACTCGCATATAATACCTCATTAATAATCATTATTATCTTCATAATGAGATACAGTTTCATAAATCACTCTCTTTGGAATGTATATGCACATTAAAATAAACTAAGTAATGGGGACATTACATCACACATTGTGATTATTAGAGTTTCCACATACCATCTTGATCTCTCTTGCTTGAATCTCCATAGCTCTTACTTCCACTTTTGCTTCCACTCTTGCTCCATCTTTCACTTCCACAAAGGCAACATTAGGGCTAACCAAGGTCCTTACTTTATGAATTATATAATTTATACATTTTTCTTTCATTTAATGTACCCCAACAAAAATGCATTTCACAACCTTGCCATCCAACTTGTTGTGTCGTTGCACTCATACCAAAGTTTAAGCCAAGTGACCAAAAACATGCAAGTGAGTTAGAGATGGCTTTTTGCTATGCCAAGCCTTATACAAAGTGATAGACTACAAAGTCTTAGTGGGATATATGTTAGGTTATAGATAAAATAGCTTCAAACAAAAAATTATGTAGCAAAGCTTGACCCTTAATCATATAGTATGCCATCTCCATGAGTGATCTATTTTTCCTCTCAATCGCATCATTTTGCTATGGTGTACATGGCACTATACATTGGTATTTTATCCCACATTGAGCTAGATATGCATTAAATTTCTTAGATATGTACTCCCAAACCCCCCCTTCCCCCGACCTCGATTAAAATGGAGGGTATAACTTTACATCTTGATAAGTTTTCAGCCACATGATGACAAACTATTTGAAGCACAAAAATACTTAAGACTTAGATTTCAAATTATACACCCATGCATGCCTAGAATAGTCATCAATGAAAGTTACAATGTACAAGTAGTTGCCAAAAGATGTTTGCATTAGACCACAAGCATCATTGTGTGTACAAGTTGCGATTTGTGAATAGCTCTCGTTGAATCATCTTTTGGAAATAAAGGACATTGCATTTTGCCCAATATATAGTCTTCATAAATGTATTTTCCAAGTGCCTCATAAGTAGAAGATGATACTATATCAGAATTCTACAAGCACAACAAAAAAATAAAATTTAGATTACCAAAACGTACATGACAAAGTTTTGCATTTGTGTAAAGAAGCTAGTTCTCACATGAAACAATTAAACTAAAAATACAAAGAAATAGACTAAAATGCCAAGAAACCCTAGTCAAGGTGGCTAGGCATGAAATGATATTACCATTGATAGCTAAGAATCAAATGATGAGAGGTTGTAGCATGGCATGCACCCCAAGCTATGGTGGCAAGGAGTATGCACCCTTTTAGATGATGGGAGGTAGAGACCTCAAATATGAAATGTTGTAAAATGGCAAAAAGATACGTGACCAGTTACAACTTAGCCTTTTATACTTAATCCTAACAGGATAAATATTGGCTAAGATATGAAGGCGTTTTTACTCTATTACAAGCCCCAGCAACCTAGAAGCGCCTTGTCCTCAAAGCTGAATTTGGGACAAGATACAAGGATGAGTACAAGAATAGCTTGGAATAGATGAAGTCATGTTGAAATTGGAGTCCGTGCTGAAGAAGAGCAAATAAGTTGATGAAGAAAGATCATGTAAGTGGAACAAATTGTTGTAGGTTATCTAAAACAAGCCGCAGTACCAATCTGGCCATATCTTGAAGTAGAAGTGTCCAATTTCCACATGTGAGGTATAGAAATGTAGATGAAAATATATAGTATCCACCCATGCCACAAAATCAAATTTTGATGAAGATAAAGCTTTTGACTTCAAAATATAAATTTAGTATAGCAAGTTGATCACTATCCAATGAATGAACTATCCTCTTGAACAAGCCATGGAAAATTTTCCAAATATGAAGCATGCTGCCAAGAAGATTCTCCCATAGGAAAACCCTTCCACTTTCTCCCATATAAATACTCCACAAGAACTCAGTTTCTTAGAACTTTCTCCCGATTACCAATAATCTCTTCATGTTCATAAATGATCAAACTATCTTCATCAAGGGGAGGTAGTTCTTTAAGAACTTGGATTTTAGGGCCAACATACTTCTTGAGTTAAGATACATGAAAGATATTGTGGATGCATGTAGTTGAAGGTAAATCAAGTTGATAGGCAAGATCCCTAACTCTCTTAATTATTTGGTATGGACCATAATACCTATAAGCAAGTTTATTATGTCCTCCTTTAAGAGAAGCATAACAAGATTTTGGAACCTTCAAGAAAACTCATTCACCTTTATCAAACTCCACGTCTTCTTTTCTCATCCGCATAGGCCTTCATTGTCTCTTGATATTTTCCAATGTTATCCTTGCATTGCTTCATGAAAGCCTCCATCTTCTATAACTCTTCTCTCATGAGCATTAGGATTCACATCATCATGAAACAATGCAGAAGACATTTGAACCTTGTAGCCATATAATGTTTCAAAAGGAGACATTCCAATACTCATGTTATGAGTATTATTATAACAAAATTCTACAAGATGAAGCCAATGGTCCCATGAGTTTTATGTATCATAGTAAAAATTACGCAAATAAACTTCTAGCCATTTGTTGACCCTTTCGGTTTGCCCATCCATTTGTGGATGATAAGCTATACTAGGAGTCAAAATAGTCCCCATAGAAGAGAGTCAAGTTCTCCAAAATCTGCCCATAAACTTGGGGTCACAAGCGAACACAATCTTCATTGGCATTCCATGAAGATTAAAGACACATTCCACAAACTAATCAGCCACTTGATTTGCTGTAAATTGAGCCTTCGTTAGAATGAAATGGGCTGATTTAGTCAATTACTATCTACCACAACATAAATGCTATTCCAGCTGTGTTTTGTTGTAAGAAATACCAGTATGAAATCCATGATAATATTAGTCCACTTCCCATGAGGAATAGGTAGTGCTTGAAGCAAACCACCAGGGTAAAAGTGTGGAATCCTTATTTTGTTAACATGGAAGACAACTCATGACATAGTCTTTAACATCTCTCCAAATCCCTTTCCAATAAAAGCTCTTATGGATATTATCAAATGTTTTGAATAAACCATGATGTCCCACTAAAGGTGAAAAGTGTATCTCTCACAAAATGAGGTCTTTGAAAGCTTTAGGAGTCAAGAAAACCCATCTTTGATACCATAAAATACCATTATGCCCTTTATAATTTGGATATCCTTCTCCTTTACCTTGTTGAAATACCTTCATCATTTTGGATGCTTGCTCATCGAGCAAATACTCTTATTAAATGTCATGGATCCAATCCTTATGCAAAATTGAAATGGTACAGATAGAACATGTCCACATTCTTGATACGGCATCCACCACCACATTGTATTTTCTAGCCATATAAGATATCTTAGATTCATATCCTTGAAGAGTAGCTAACCATGTTTGTTGCTTGGGAGACAAATTTGGTTGTGAAAGGAAGTATTTTAGCACCCACACGATGATCACTTTTGGCCTTGAAATGGTTGCCATATATGTAATGATGTCACTTTTTAATGGCATGCAATATTGCCAACATATCTTGCTCATAAACATGTAATTGATGCTCCTTGTCATCAAGCTTCCGACTTTCATAAGCTATGACTCCATGGTCTTGACATAAAACAACCCCAATTCTTCTTCCACTAGCATCCACACATATGATAAACTCCTTAGAGAAATCCGGGTATACAAGGATAGGTGCTGAAATTAAAAAAGATTTTAGCTCATTGAAACTTTAATTGGTGATGGAATCCCAAAAAAAAGCCTCCTTTTTAAGTCTATCCATCAATGGAGCTGCCACATGAGCATAATTCTTGATGAACCTCTTATAGTAGGATGATAATCAAATGAATCCTCTCAAAGAAGTTGCATTCGTAGGAGTAGATCATTCTTTAGCACATTTCACCTTGTTGGGATCCATTCTAATGCTTTGCTCTCCCACAATATGACCTAAGTATTCAACTTCATCTTCCATGAAAGAACACTTTGTCATCTTGGCAAAGAGTGTGTGTCTTTGTAATGTGTCAAAGACCTCTCGTATATATTTCAAATGCTCATCCTTGAATTTCCTATAGATGAGAATATCATCAAAGAAAACAAAGATTGTTTTGAATAAGAAGGGCTACAATATTTTATTCATGAGGACTTAAAAAGTAGCAATTGCATTCAAAAGCCCAAATGGCATAACAAAGAAGTAGTATAACCCTCTTTCAGTCCTAAAAGCTATTTTGAACTCATCTCCTTCCTTCATTTGAATTTGATGATAACTCGATTGAGGATCTATTTTGGTGAAGACCTTTCCATCTTTAAGCTCATCCAAAATATCATCAATTTGGGAAATAGGATATCTATTCTTGACTGTTGACTTGTTTAAGTCCTGATAATCAATACACATGCGAAATGAACCATCCTTCTTCTTGACTAAGAGCACGGGAGAGGCAAACGACAAGGCAAGACATTCGTGGCATAACTGGTTGGGAATCACTGATAGATGCATATTCAATGTATGCATATTTAGCAAAGGTACAAAACATGGATGTACTTGTGGAAGAAAAATGAAAAAGAGATGAAGATATTTTAGGGACATTTAAAAGAATGACAAGAAGAAGTGTGGATCAGCCTAAAGTTGCAAATCAGCCACCTCCCGAGCATGTTATGGAAGAGGTCAGTCAGAAGCAAAAACAGGATAACAAAAAAGAAGGAAAAAAGAAGGGCAAGCAGCCAAGATATAAGTTGCAATCTGACATTGAGACAACCACAGATCTTAAGAAGGTTCTTGAAGAACGGATCTTAAACAGTCGGGTGGAATTTACCTTGGGAGAGGTGCTTGGCATTGCCAAGCGAGAATTTCATGATGAGATCATTGACATAATAAAAAGGAAGCGTCAGTTTCTTGGTGATACCACTAGTGCATTGCTGCAATTTGAAGAGGAAACTGGTTCGTTGGGTATTCGGGCTAAATATGAGCATAAAGTAAGTACAGGATTGTCTATGCAGGATGCTACTAATCAATGGACAACATGTGGAAAAGAGAAGAATGTGGCTGAAAATGCATTGTCTTGTAGCAATATGCATGGTGGAGTAAGGCAAATGCAATAATATGGGAAAGAGACTCTAGGATTTATTCGTCAAAGTCACTACACAAGAAATCATTGGGCTAGAGCTACCACTGAAACGGTAGTGAAAATAGGGGAGCGTGAAACTCCTTGTGTTGCTTTACTTGACCATGGGTCTGAGATAAATGTCATTGAGCGGGGATTGTATGAAAATGGTGCATGTCCTGTGGACACTGATCATGGTTGGCATATGAGAGCTGCAAATAATTCTTCAGGGGAGCTCTATGCTGCATATCCTAATGTAAAAGTAATAATTGGTGATGTACAGGAAGAGCAATACTTCTTTGTGCAAGATAATTCATCATATGCAGTGATTTTGGGACAATCCTATATTATAGGTGTGCGTATGGAAACAAGGGTGCTTAATGATGGTTTTGCTTATGCAAGAGTCAGAAGCAAGGATGGAAGAAAAGCAGCCCAATTTCTTATTGTTTGTGTTAATCATCCTAGAAATCATGATATGCTTCAAGAGTCTCCTTTGGTTCCAAATGCAAGGAAATTCAAAGACCCGGATTTTCATTAAGCACTGCTGTAACGCAGGGCTATAGTAGTGCTGTTCAGAGGGTGTACTCGCCTCTTGATGAAATGAAGCATGTATTTACTATTGGTAATTCTCAGTTTACAGCAAGCAGTTCATGTTGGTTTAAGCCTATGGAAGCTATGTGTAGGGCTGAACACATATCTATGAAACGGGCTATTAAGAAACTGAGATCATTGGGCCCGTTAGCTGAAAATCATGGCATTTCAGGCATCTTTTATGGGCTGAATATTGCTGACACTATGGCTAAAATTTCAGCAACTATACATGTAGAAAATGAGGCTGAAAACAGAGTGTTGTTAGTATGTTCTTTGGATATGTATGATGTTATAGCATTGTTTGCTTAGCAAGAAGGATTACAATGGGTTGAAGCACTTGTGGAGACAAAGTAATAGATAGTTGACAAAAAGGTGAAACCAATTGCTTTGCCACTTCCACCAGAGAGTGAGGATATGTATGAAAAAGTGTTAAGGCAGCCAAGCTTACGAGATCCTAAAGATATAGGTCATCAGTTTACATTTGAAACATTACACGAATTGAAAGTTGGTGCAGAAGGGTTTCTTTTGCTTGCTGAGAGAAATTGTTTTATGCAGAAGTTGGCTAGACATGGGAAGGCATTTGCATTTCAACCAAGTGAAATAGGTTGTGTGAATCCAAATGTTGTCTCTCCTATGGTCATATTTACTATGCCACATATACCATGGAACTTGAGGCCTATTCCAGTGCCTAAAGCTTACTTGCCAAAGCTAATGGATTTGCTAAATGAAAAGATTCGCATGAAAATCTTGGAGCCTTCTTCAGCCCCGTACTCAAATCGTTGGTTTACTGTGCCCAAAAAGAATGGGGCTTTGAGATTTATTCAAGACATGCAACCGATCAATAAAGTGACAATGTGGGTGCAGGTCCTGTGGTTGATGAATTTGCAGAGGCTTTTGCAGGCAGAGCAATCTATTCTTTGGGTGATCTTTACTCGCGGTATGATCAGTTTCAGCTTGCAATTGAAAGCAAGGATATCACAGCCATAAAGACTCCTTTGGGGTTAGTATGGATGTGTACTCTCCCACAGGGTGCAACAAACTCAGTGGCACACATGACAAATGCTATGAATAGGGTACTTAGGGATTTTATACCGCAATTGACTATGCCCTTCTTGGATGATGTTCCAATCAAAGGGTATGCAATGAATGAAAAGAATGGAGAGATGGATGCTCATGGATGCAGAAAGTTTGTTACTAATCATATTGTGGATTGTGAGAGGATTTTGACACGTCTAGAAGAGGTGCATTTAGCTCTTTCTGGACAAAAGTCTGTCTTTGGAGTTGAAGAGGTTTTGATTGTTGGGCATATATGTGGGCCTTATGGGCGAAGGCCATCACTAGCAAAAATAGATGGGATTGATAGAATGCAAGAAGTATGCACGAATGTATCAGAGGTGCATAGATTCTTGGGTGCATGTGTGTTCTATTTGATATGGATTCCTCACTTTGCACATGTAGCCGATGTTCTTTATCAGCTTCTAAGGAAAGGTCAGAAATTTCATTGGGAAAGGAAGCATCAGAAAGCAATGAAGAAATTGAAGCAACTCTTAAAATCGGCTCCAACGTTGAGAAAGGCTGACTATTCACATGGAAAGCCTATCATTATTACTGTTGATACAAGCCCAATCGAGATTGGATGGGCAGTTGGGCAAGATGATGAGGAAGGACAAAGATATGCAATTCGCTTTGGTGCTAAAGTATTGATTGAACGACAGAGAATATATCCACAGGTTAAAAGAGAATTATGGGGAATTATGACTGCCCTTAAATGTGATAAGGAGTATTTTATGGGTGCTCATGTAGTCATTGAGACTGATTGTTTACCGGTATTGGGTATGATTACTAGTTGTGCTACCCCGGACATTGCTATGCTCCGGTGGATTGCATATATCAAATCTTTGAACCCTGAATTTCAACATATTGCAGTAAGAGATAACCCAGTGGTGGGCAGACATGTTATCGCGAGCACGCTTTGAGAATGAAGATGGGATGATGGATGAGGAGGAAGAAGATGACTTTCATATGGCTAAAATGATGTTGCAAGAGTGAATTTAGTAATGCAAGGTATTGCTACATCATTAACAGAAGCTTGGACAACAAAGAGAAGACATTTTAGATGTTTTGTATCTTGTGTAGAAGTGTTTCTGGAAGACAAATATGCAGGAGAGTGGCTGAGAATTGGTCAATATCTCAGTACATTAACAAAGAGAGATGAATGGTCAGATGAGGAGTTTAAGAAGAGATCAAGAGGAAAGCCTATAGATTTTTCTTAAAAGATGGATGCTTATGGAAATATGCTAAAAAGAAACAGGGTATGCCATTGCGAGTTTTGGGTGACAGAGCTTCACAACTAAAAGTAATGCAAGAATTTCATGAAAGCTTGTGGGCTGGTCATAGAGGTGTTTGGAGTACTTTTACAAAAATCAAAGAAAGATATTGGTGGCAGGGTATGTATAAGGATGTTGCTCACTTTGTGGAAACATGTACGACATGTGAAATGTATTCAATTGTGAGACATCGGGATGGATTGCAACCCACATATCCATTGTCTCTTCATTTTAAGTGGGTGGTGGATTTGGTCACAATGCCTACAGGTCTTTGGTAAATGAGGTATCTTGTGCTTGCTCGTGAAGACTTGACTAATCAAGTGGAAGGGAGAGCTCTACGTACTAAGATGACAAATGCCGTATGTATTTTTCTCTTAGAAGAGATCTTTTGTCGATATGGCTGTGTGGGAAAAATTACAGCAGATAGGGGTGAGTTGGATGCAGATGAAGCTCATGAGTTCTTTGCACGGTTGGGGATAAAGCTTTCTTTAACTTCAGTCTATAATCCTGGTGGAAATGGCAAAAGTGAGAGAGGTCATCCACCTATTGTGAAGGCATTGGCAAAAGCATGCAGAGAGAAGATAAAAGAGTGGCCACGATTGTTCCCTTATGCTTTGTGGGTTGACAGAACAACTCATAGTGTTGTTACAGGATATATGCCTAAAGAATTGATGTATGGTCAAAAACCTATCATGTCGATAGAAGAGATGACAGTCACATGGAGTGTGCTACCTTGGGAGGAGGAGTTGAATTGAGAGGAGTTGTTGGCCTTACGCATTAGACAGTTGGAAAGAAAGTCAGAAGACATAGAGGTAGCAATTACAAAGTTAAGGGCAGCAAGGATACAGAACAAGAAACGGTTTGACAAAAGACATAGACTGAGACCAAGAACCATACAAGATGGGGATTGGGTATTGGTTTATGATAGCAGTTTAGATAACCAGCATAGTGCCATGCGTAAAGTTTCCAGAAGATGGTTTGGACTCTATATGGTAAGACAAGTGTTTGATAATGCTACTTATGAATTAAATGAGCTGGATGGGATAGCCATAAAACTTTTGGTAGCAGGGGAAAAGAATCAAATTATTCAAAAGGCGGGACTCTATTGTCTATGAGTTGCCAGAATTGGAAGAAAATAGTGGCCATGATACAGGGGCTAGCCAGGAAGATGAAGAAGTAAAGGATATGGTTGCAGAGGATGAGGAGGACTCAGAATCCGGTGACAACTAGGATTTTGGCACATATCGGAGGATGTGCAGGTTTAGAGGGGGTGGATATCGTGATGTTAAGGGGACACATTGTGAAAAAGTATGGAATGCATCATCATCCGACTTCTCTATTGATCTAGAGAGTCAATGTGAACTAAGCCATTAGTATTAGTGTGAGTTGCATGGATTATCCAAAAATACTAGAATTTTGGATAATTTTAGTCTATTTTTTATATTATTTATTGTAAAATTTTGAAAAAGTTAGAAAAAACTTCTAGATTAGGATGGCATGCAAAAAGCTAGTTGCTTTTTCATCCAATTAGGAGATTTTTCATAAAAAAGACAGATTGACAAAATCGCGCATGTCGTGATTGCTGTAAACAAGCTGAAAATTGCAGATTGAACTGTAAGAAGAAGAAGGAGTGATTTGGGAGATCCATGAGCAAGTGTCCTGCAGTTTTACCCCCCTTTCGGAGCCAACGGAGCCATCAGTTTTGGGTTCCGGGCAGCAAAGAAAGAGCTGATTTTTCTGATCTACGTTTTTGGGCTATGAAGGAGCTCCAAGAGAACTAATGCCTGGAGATTGCTTCTGAGTAGTGTAAAGATTCCAGGTTCTTTCAATACATATTGATTCAATTCATTGTGATTTGTTTTTGTCGTGTTTACCACTTGAGTATTCTCTATCTTCTCTTCCATCTCCTATCTCTACTTCCTTCTACTTCTGATCCCTGGTGGATTCGACCTTTCGACAAAAACCCCTCCGACAACGCGATTCATGACAACCTATCAAATCCCCAAATCTTCATCAGCTCAGACTTGTAAGTGTCATAGGAGTGGCACTCATTTAAAGAAGTAGAGGAAGACCAAGGAAGCCCAAGTCAAAAAGTGAATGGAGAAGCTCATTCTACCCAGGCAAGAAAAGTGGAGGAGAAGGCAAGCTCAGAAAAAACATGGGAGAGCACTGGATATTCTAGCAAGGTGCTCTCAAGGATGAAGGAAAGCATCGAATATTCCACCAAGGTGCTCTCAGGGATGAATGAGGCTGAGTACCAGGCTCCCTCTTGTGCAAGTTGTAAAGTATAAATGGACATAGGTGAAGGGATAAGGAAACTAGAAGGGAATAGGAAAAAAGGACCTTGGTAAGATGCCCAGACATGTAAAAAAGGGGACGGGGGATTTAAGGCTTATATATAAACCTAAAAAGTGAATAAGGAGCTCATTCTTTGGTGTGTGGCAAAAGTAGTCTCTTCTTCTTCTCTCCTTCTTACTTGCTTGTGTGCGCTTGAGAGAGCGAGTGAGTGTGTGAGGGTGAGGGATCTTGGAGAAGAAGCTCTCCATAATCTTCTCTCTTCTTTTTCTTCTTCTTCTTCTTCTTCTTCTTCTTCTCTTCTCTTCTCTTCTCTTCTCTTCTCTTCTCTTCTCTTCTCTTCTCTTGCACACGGCTATGGAGAATGGAGCTTGGAGGTGAAGGCTTGAGGTTGAGATCACATCTCGAATTGTGGAGCTACCAGTTTGCTTGTGGGAGGAGGCTACTCATTTAGGCATGAAGGTAAGCTCAGTACACCCACATAGGATTGAAGGTGTGTCAGCTAGGTGAGAGATAGCCATTTGTGCTTGCTTGAAATGTTTACCCTTTGGTACTACAATGTCAGTTTTGAGTGCAACTCTTGTCTTAGATCTCTTCCTTCTCCTCCTATAACTCCTCTTTCCTATGGAGGCTACATTAAGGTTGCTAGATCTGGATAATGAGATACTAGCCTGCCTCATCTCTATGCCCTTGACATTCAATGAGATGGCAGTGGCCTCACCATCAAGTGTCTTGACTCCAAAGTCATGGATGGCATGATAGTTTAACTAGTGGATGCTTTTCGCCTAGGGCACTTAGCATATAAATGAGTGATTCCACACTCAAGGAATCACAGGTCAGCCTTTTTTGGCCTTTTATTGATTAGCTTACTCTCATTCAGGGCAAGAGAGGAGATGTGTCCTGGGTAGCTACAAGTCCAGCATGCGATAGGTTCTTGGTTTGACCTCCTAGGCCTCTATCGCTTCCCTGACCTAATTCCATCATCGATAGTATTGGTCTAAAATCCATTAGTATGGGATTACCCTCTTTGTCATGGGAGACATGAGAGTTTACGTATGCCTCTTCCTCATTCGGCTCCTTGACATAATGCACTGAAGCATCACTCAGTGGGTGGATCACAAAGGGTCTAGGTGGTCTAGTTATGATCGTAGGATCCTAGGGATTGTTAGCCTTGAATCATTGGGTGTTGGGAGAGCTAATGGAGCTCCTCTTCTGTAAGGTGGTGGTCTATTTTCTAGGTAGTAAGGTTGATTGTATGGCTGTGGGTATGGCAATCGGCAATTGGCAATGCAATGCACTATAGCCAAACCTACTACAATTAGCATAGGGTCTAGATGTAGGATCCATGCACTCGGCGAGAAGATGGTTTTCTCCATAATGCACACATTGCACGTGAGATTTTGTGGGCCTTCTCATCATCTCTTGAAGCTTAGCCAAATCTAGCTTCATGTCCGCTAACTCTTGGCTCTGATCGACATTCTTTCTCCTGGTGTAACGTAGCCACCTTGATTACATGACGAGTAATGTTTTAGTAGTTGCCCAAAGTTTACCTTCTAGTTTTTGCTATCCGTACTCTAACCAGAATGATCCAATTTTGTCCGGCTAGTTAACCCTAGGTCTACCCCACAGGGGAAGCATTCTATTATACGCACAGAGAACCAACCTGAAGGTCCCTAATTGACCTAAAAATCACCTATCACCAACTAACTCACATCCGGAGGTGTCCTTCAAGAGGCTTCTTATTCGGAAGGAGCGACTGCCATTATCCTTGGTTCATGGAGTACAATGCTTTTTTCCAATAGTAGACTAAGGATTTATGAAATCCCTAGCAGTGCTCTGGGACAGCCACTGTACCTTTCCCCTAAGATAATTTACAGTTCGATTCTAAGACCAAACCCTAGGTAAGTCAGTGAATCGACCCTTCCTAGAGTTTCTTCCTAGCACTTGTTTTTGGGGAAACCTCTCAGCTAACCGAGACCGCCCTACCATAGGACTGAATTCGTCAGGAATCCATCCATCCGCTTCCCTCTATGAAGTTTTTTAGTTATCTAATTACCTACCACATTACATGAAACATATAAAAACAACTTCATTAATTAAAAATCCTGTTACGCACAGTTATTCGTTTGCGTAATTTACTCAAGGACATACAATCGGAATACAACAAATTCATTGATTATATTCCATAATGTGTGTTCTCCTGCCCATACAGGAGGAAAATTTACAATTTCACATGTTGCCTCATTGAACGCATTTGCACGTCACCAAGATCAAATCCACCTATAACTAGCTTTTTTAGGTGTCCCAAGTAGAACTCCGGCCATATAGAGGACCAAGTAGTTCCTAGGTGCATAAAGGATTTACTAGCCAGAGCCCCCTTGGCACCCTAACCACCTCCTACTTAATACGATCCCTACTAGGAGACCTCTCGCCATCTAGTCGGTCCATGCTTCCGCAGTGGTAAAAACATCCCCTCTTGGTATGGGGATTCAACACCTATCCTTGGGAGAGGTATAGGGCTTCTCAATTTTTATATGTTCCAATACTTAATTCAATCAGGATCTAATCTGGAAAATCACAAACAAGTTTGATGACTTCAAGAAGTTACCACTTCAAACAATCATGTAACTTTCAAGTGATGATTAAACTCGTAGCAATCGACCTTTAAATTTCACACAGTGAGCTCTCCTTTGGAATTTAACTAGGGGTATCTAGATTTTGTCTCTAACTTCTCAGTTTAATGTTTATGATGACATTCTTGTAACCCAAGTTTCTTGGCCTTAAGTCAGTTTCTTCAACTTAGAGATATTTTTTGTCTTTAAAATCTTCTAGATTAAACCTATATCCTTGACTAATTTCTTCAAGATTTCATTCTTAATAAATTCGTCTTGAAAAATTCCTCATGATTTCTCTTGAGTTTTAGGTTTTCGTAGTTTTCCTAACAGTTTCTAGCCTATAAGATGTTCTAATAATTTACCAAGTGAATACTCTAAGATCGTAGCATTTCTTAAGAGAATTATCTTATTTCTATTGAATTCGGATAGAAAATTTTAGAAAAAACTATGGTTTCACCATTGGTAAAGGGTTGTTATTCGCGCTTGTTGGTAGGTGAATTGGGTAGTCAACCTCTAACAACCCCCAAGATAACACCACAATATAAAGACCAAAGATCTTCCCTCAACAAAACCCCCAAAACAACACTACTGAACACATGATCCAAAATTCTCGATTAGTTACTCCTCAATGAGACTTCAACTCAACACTTAAGTAGTTCAAACCTTCAAGCTCAAATTTTACCACTTTTAGAGAATATCTGATGCTGAAACAACCATGGCATAGACTTTGACAACACGAGCTTCCAGATTTACACCTCCTATTTTTAAGGGATGGCAACTCCACGCAGCAAACTGCCCCACAAAGAATGGTTGCCTCAATTAGTGTAAAACCAATTGTAGATCTTTTCTATTCTTATTTTCTCATAGCACACATAAATACAACCCAAATACTCAGGTAACCAAAGCTCTATATGGCAAATTTTCATGCCAACTCAACTGCTATAATCATTTTACTATTGTGGACATTCTATTACGACATCAAAACAGAGTTTACATTGATATAGGAATGGATAATCATGATGAATTTCATGAGAAACCAAGTTGGTGACATAGATGCTGCTGAATTCACATGTTTCCTCATAGAGCACAGAAATTGCCTCATGGAGCATTACAAGAACAGTTCATAACTTTGTAACCAAACCTTGGATTGCCAAGCTTCAAAAAGGAAAGCTATAGCTCTCTTTCCAATCTATAATTCTTCAGAAAAACTCAAAGTCAAATTCCTTGATCTGTTGTCCTAAAATAGCTCTGCATAGTCTATAGTCCTAAATTATTCCATGCTCTATACAACGAACATAACTTCTCTATTCCAAAAGCACAATCTTGCATTGATGAAGAGTCGCGGGAGCTTTGAACTTTACAAACTCATATCCATATTTTCTTGGCTGCAAATCCTTTTGGATTTCCAGTAACTTGAGTCCGTGCATTAACACCTGACCATAATACATATTCCATCCTACATATCCAGTTTCAAATGTAGAGACCCTTCATTTCCATTCTTCTCTACTGACTGGAAGCCTCACTCAACAACTAACATGCATCACACTCAACAACTAACATGCATCACTCTCAACAGGATGAAGAATAGCCCTCTGCTATCTTTCACTCATATACATACATTAAAACTAATCTACAAACTCTCTACCCACACAGCAGTAGAAGGAAACAAGACAAAAAGAAGATTCTTATTACCATCATCTGAAATTTGAGAACTCACATCAGCCCATTGACTATAGCAGTCCTGCCATCATGCTCCTCAGCTCAATAACTTCAGCTTCACAGTCTCTTTCTTCTGAAAAATTTTTCTTCTTCTTCTGAGCTTCAGATTTCTCCCTTCTTCATCTTGCAAGATTCTTCTTCTTCTTCTTCTTCTTCTTCTTCTTCTTCTTCTTCTTCTTCTTCTTCTTCTTCTTCTTCTTCTTCTTCTTCTTCTTCTTCTTCTTCTTCTTCTTCTTCTTCTTCTTCTTCTTCTCATGTTGATGGTCTTGTGTCGAACACCTTCTCTTCTCTTTTTTTTCAAAAATACTACTCATGTTTTTATTTTTTACCTTAATTTTTCAAGTTTCCCCTTGCTTCCCCTTAATTGCTAGATGGCAAACATGCCCCTTGCCACGTAAAATTCCACTCGGGGACTAAAAATCAGAAATGAGAACACATTTCCTTCTCTTCCTACATGAAGCACATGTCTCAAAACCGAAATATCACAACCATGTGTCAAACATACATGGTACCACTTGGGGATTTCCATTTATCAACCCGACTCTTGCTACGAGTAAGTATTAGAAAGATTAAAAAATGATATTTGCATGTGTTACCCCACTTGACTTCACGCAGCATCATGTCCCCGGTTGCACATTTTCACTCACCATCGTGACTCCATTAGTGACTCCCGTGCTCGCACCTCCAATCGTTGCTTCTATGTTAATGGGGCCACTCGCTATTTCTGCTTTTGAATTCCTCCTCTTCGGGGCCATGACAGAAATATGATTTGTAGAAGAAGAAGAACACGTCAGTAATACCAGCTAGCAAAGGTATAAGACTCTCGATGATGATGATGGTTATTGCGTGGTTCGATGATATAGGCCTCATAGATGGTTCTTCTTACTTGGTGGAGAGCAATACTTCTCTCTCTCTCATCTTGGCAAGTAAGGGTAAGAACAAGAGTAGCTCTTTCTCTAGTATAGAGTAAGAGTGAGAGAATAGGTATGATCTCTCTCTCTCTCTCTCTCTCTCTCTCTCTCTCTCTCTCTCTCTCTCTCTCTCTCTCTCTCTCTCTCTCTCTCTCTCTCTCTCTCTCTCTCTCTCTCTCTCTCTCTCTCTCTCTCTCTCTCTCTCTCTCTCTCTCTCTCTCTCTCTCTCTCTCTCTCTCTCTCTCTCTCTCTCTCTCTCTCTCTCTCTCTCTCTCTCTCTAGTAGACGGAGTAGGGATGAGAGTAGAGGTATGACTTCTATCGGATTGTTAGAGTAGAATAGTATCATTCAGCTTCTTCTCTTCTGAGATTAGAGTAGAAGAGGATGAGAGACCTTCAGCATATCCCGTCCTTGGGTTGAATAGAATAATGTCTCCTCGTCTCGTGAGTAGAGTCTCCTCCTCTCAGTTGACGAAGTAGAGTCTCTTCATCTTGGAATTGCGGAATAGAGTCTCCTTCTTCTTGATCAGTGTCTCATCCTCATTGAGATTGCCCTTGGTCACTAATCAAAAGCATGTTAGCTTTATGCGTACTTTATTTTGGGGGGGAGTTATTATCTTGCAATGCGATGATACTAACGTTTGTAATGATGAGGATGCTGTCGTTCGCGATGATGGGGATGTTGACGTCTCGTTGTTGATTTCATCAACGTTCATTATAGTTTATAATCGGCTATTTTTTTCTAACAAAAAGAAAAAGCTTATGTAATTCGTATGCTTTATTTCATTTTAAGTCATTCTATAACTCTAAGGTATAACTAATACATTCATAGTCGTGTATTAAAAAAAAGGGTCAAAACATTACATCCTTTCCCCTTAGAGGAATCGAGATGTTCTCATCTTGAAGGAAGTTGGGGGTGTTGTTTACATTGGGTTTCTTCATCAATCCAAGTGGCATCCTCCTCAAGATAATCCTTCCACTGGATGAGATATTCTCTAAGGGTCCTATTCCTAAGAATTCTTTCTTTTACATCCAGAATTCTATCAGGTTGAAGTTCAAATATACCTTGGCTCGGCATTACAACTTGTTGATCATCAAGAATACGATCAGGATTAGATACATAGGGCTTCAAGAGATTTACATGGAATACATCATGAAATTTTAGGGTTTCAGAAAGTTGCAGCTTATAAGCATTAGGTCCAAGAGCCTTTATGACTTTGTAAGGTCCACAGTATCTTGGGCTTAGCTTCTTGAATTTTCTCAGGGATAAAGAACTCTTATTTGGACGTACACGGATAAAAACCTTATCCCCTTCTGGGAAGATTCGCTCTTTTTTCTCTAGGTCAACATAGGCTTTCTGTCGATCCTTGGCAGCTTGTATATATTTCTTGATGGTTTTGACTTGTTCGTCCACCTCTTCAAGCATCTTCTTAGAAGCTTCAACCTTCAAGGTAGGGTCGGAGGTGTCCCATCCTTCTTCTTCTGAAATAACACCAGAGCTCCCAAGGGTGAGTTACTGGGTCTAATGTATCCCTGAACTAAGACCTGTTTAAGTTGTTCCTTTAGTTCTATGGCTTTCGGAATGGACATTTGATATGGTCGCTTTGGAACTGGTGCAACTCTTGGTACTAGCTTGTTTCGTGGTCAACTTCTCTTTGTAGTGGAAGTTTAGTTAATTCTTCAGGAAATACATCAGCATATTCCCTAAGCCATGACAATTCATCTTCGGCTTCTTTATCCTGTTCAGTCTTATTTAATTTGATTAGGTATACACGTGAGCCTTTTCTTAAACCTTTAACAATTCGAGAAGCTTTCGCTAATTGAATCTTTGGTTTCCCTGCTTCTCCTTGTGTGGTCACTTGTTGTCCTACAAGATTCAAGAATGTGATTTGGCCCTTTTCACTATGAATATGAGCATAATTGGGAATTAACCAGTCCATTTCTAACATGCACTCATAGGTTCCTAGGTTCATCACTCTGAAATGCATGTTGGTATGATTGCCACCTAGATTAAACTCCACCTGGCTTGTTTGTTGGGTTGAGAAAACTTCTTTTCCATCAACTAACTCAACTATCAACCCATGTGCATGCATTGTGTCTATGCCTAGTTTTCTAGCACAACTTGGTGATATGAATGAATGTGTGCTTCCACAATCAATCAAAATTTTAAAAGGTTCACCGTTATAGGTTGATGGTGTTTGAATCAATGAGAACTGTCGGTTTGGTCCCTTCTTGTTGAGAGAGGTGTGAACTCTTTCTCTCTCCATGTTTGTTTCCAAAGTGGGACCTTTATCATCTTCTACTTCCTTAAGGGCTATGCCAGCAACTCTTTCTCTAGCTATGGCTATCCGACTCTGGTTGCTATAGAGCTGGCTTTGGCATTCGTTTTGTCCAAGTTTTGGGAATTCCCTTTGGATGTGGCTAGGTTTGTTACAATAATAGCACTGAAAGTATCCTTATTACCACCAGTAAAGTTCTCTACCACCGGCGTCTCAGCCTTCTTGCTATTAACAAATTGGAATTGACATTGGGCTCTTTTTGCATAGCCCCTAGTCATATTTCTATTTTGGAACTTATTATTCCAAGGCTTATTGTTTCTTGGCTTGGACTAGAGTTCTGCACAATTGGTCTTGCTCTTATCAATGCATCTTGGAGGTCAGATCGATGCATTGCTTCAAGCCATGTGTTCAGGGGATCATCCAATCTCTGTGGAAAAACTTGGATACTTGCTACGCAATATCCATAGATGATGCATACTTAAGAAGTGTTACAAACTTTGAGTAACAGGTTTCCAGTGTCATTCCAAGTTGCTTTAGACCAAATAATTCATTCATCTTTTGCATACAGTATGCTGACGGGAGATACCGGCTTCGCATTGCATCCTTTAATATGTCCCAACTAACAGATGCTTTGGAGATTCCTTGGTCTTTACACCATTGTTTCCACCAAATTAGGGCTTATCCTATTAGCTTTAACTTTTCGATCATTGCTTGATTAGCTGGGGTAATTCCAACGGCAATGAAATAATCTTCCATGGACTCAACGCATATTTTTGCTTCAGCCGTAACGTTTTTGCCTTTGCCATCAAACTTAGGTGGTTTGATTTGCTTAAGCATGAACTTCTTTTCTTGGAGCTCAATAGCATTAAGGGTAGGAACAACTTCTTGGGGTATCATACGATTTTCTCTAGTCAACTCTATGAATGTTATCATACAATTTGGTCGTATCTTTTCAAAAAGAGAAATCATTTCAGAAGGAAAGAAATGCTTCATATTAAATTTTCAAAGAAGGTTACATCATGATAGAGTTTTTTGAATTAACTTAAGGAATCTAACCATGGATCTTAGATATATCTACTGATTCGTAAGATGGTTTTTCAGTATATATATTCAATATTTGGTATTTAGAAGTAGGGTTCGGATATCCCTCTCTTTGGTACTTACGACGGTGGTCTCGACCTAAGACTGCAATCCTACCTAAGAATGCAATCCTATAACCTTGGTTAATTTTTTGCATACATATTGATTTCAAGGAATCTGACATCCTTCAACATGGGATTTGGATCAGAATCTTCCAAAGGAATAATTCTATTGAACTCATCTCAAGTTAACATGGAGATAATCAAGACGATCAGACTTAATATAACAGTCTGTACCATATCTCCTCCACTACCACTCAAGATAGGAAGGAAGAAACTATATATCCCTTCTAAGATAGTCATGAAAACATCTTTGCCATGCATAGTCCAAAGAGTGCATAGCGGACGTGAACATATCACAAAGCACTATAAATTTCTTCCAAGCGTCGTCGTCCTAGAAAAAGAATCATTTTGGATGTAAGTGGCTGAAGAAACTTGGCAAATTTACTCTAGATTTGGAGCAAATGCAAATGGAATTTAATTGGCAAAGATAGATAACACATAGAATTGAAAGGCATAAACCACAAACATGTGAAAATACATGGATCTAGGACATGGATATGGAGGTTGAAAGAAGAAGAGTGAGCTCATGAGGACATATACATTAAGATAGACTCTCACACAAGTGAATTAGGTTCCAAGATTGAGGCTTGGACTCATAAACACAATCTTGTGTGTTGACAATGACACTGACACTTTACTGGAAGGAAAAAAGTACTATGACATTGCATTAAAAAGGAGAGCAAGTACAATGCTTTATAGGGATAGACTGGGCTACACTTTCTACCACTCTGCATATGAGATTCTGCATCTTGAGCCCACACTCCTTGATATAAAAAGCCTAAGCTAGGTGTGATTGCCGATACCTCAACACCCCTCCTCAATCGACTAGAAAAGTACAAAGTGTGTAGAGGCTTTAGTGAGCAGTTACCTGCAAAGTGTGGGCACACCACAAACATGGTAAACACTAGAGGCTATCGCAAAAAAGGCTAAGTATGGGTACCAAAGACATGGTGGACATCCAGAGGATGTAACAGGGGCCTCACAAAGTGTACAGAGACTGTAGTACAAGGTTATATGAGGCGTTTACAAGCTTATGTCAAAAGCATTAGGACTAGCTATTACAAGGCTAAAAAATTCTATCAGAATAGGAGTAGAGGGACTGATGAGTCTCCTGGTGGTCTTCTTCTTCTTCTTCTTCCTTTGCTCCATGGTCTTCTTCTTGTTTAACAACAACTAGATAGGCCTTTTAAGGCCTCTTCCTGGCATGACAGAATTTCTCCTGTGCCCGACCCTTTTGTAGAAATCACATACTAGATGATCTTTCTTGCCCTTGTACCTATTATTGTACCTATTACCGACATATAACATTTGTTCATATTTAGAGATGCTTGGTTCTTCTTTGGATTTTATCTTCTTTTTTTCTTCTAGCAGGAAGGCCTTAATGTCAGCTAGTTTAGGACTAGGTATGTTGATTAATGTAGTTGACACATTATTATAGTTAGGAGAGCCAGGCTTTTTAACAACACACCAATACAAATATCTTCATCCATCCTGAGATTTATTCTTGCAAGATAGATTAGGAGACTTTTGATCATGTAGTTCAAATGAGATGCTAGGGATGTATTAGGTTTCATATCAAGCCGAAAGAATTCAATCAGCAAACCATACTTTGAGGATTTGGATTGTGAACCAAACAAGGTATCTAATCTATCCCAAGTGTCATGGGACATGTCATAAGAATCTACATGATGGATATGGCTATCATACAAATCCAATTTGATGATGGCATGTGATTTGTCATCATTCTTCTACCAATTAGCTGCAAGAGTTGCATCCCAGGGCTTCTTTTCTTGTCCATTGGTAATGGCCCATAGGCCCTTCTTCATCAGGATGAGTTTGATGCGGCTTTGTCAGGTGTGAAATCCGACTCCATTGAATTGAACAATTGGAGAGTCTTTGTCCATGCTCGAGTAGTAGAGACAGCAGCAAATCAACTCCAAAATGATTAGATTTGAGAAGCAGAAGAGATGATTGAGATATGTCAAAAGACACAAGTGCTAAGAGCACTAGATGAGTGTCAATGGACACTATGTTTCATCCTTGAGTCTTCCAAATTTGCAAAATCCTTCAAGTTCTTCCAAATCTAGATCTTTCTATCGATTTCATGCTAGGACCTTTAGATTTGAGTGACATGACCTTTAGTGTGCTGGAACCAGTGAGTATATGAAGTGAAAAAGAGCTTTAGGTGAACTGGCTATGGAGTTTTAGGGTTTTCAAGAATAGGGGCCTGATTTTTTGCTTATTGCACCTTACAAAGATGGCTATTTGGGAAACCCTCTGAGTGGGAGAGGGTTTGGGTGTAGTTCTTTAATTGCCCTATGGTAGATGTCAGGATTACAACCTGCGCACAACACACCATCAATACAAACAGGAACATGCACAAACAAGGCAACGATGGTGAATTTTTGCAATGTTGGAAGTATAGTCCACCAATTCAGTACATTGAAGTGTGAAGAGAATCTTAGGAAGTAGGAGAACAATTATCCAGAAGGAAAATCAGTGAAATATGGCTTGGTTTGAGAGATATGAAAGCTCCAAGCAGGGTAAGCACATGCTGGTGGCTATGGCTGCCAAGAAGGTCAAGTGGAGATAGAGGTGGAAGATGAGACCTTCAGTTGGAGCAATGATGAAGAAGAGCTAGAAGAGCAAAGAAGGAAGCTGAGATGAGATAGGCCATGCTTAATTGGGCTGATACCATGTTGAAATGTATGGATCTAGGACATGGCTATGGAGGTTGAAAGAGGAAGAGTAAGCTCATGAGGACATAGACATTAAGACTGATTGTCACATAAGTGAAATAGGTTCCAAGATTGAGACTTGGACTTATAAACACAATCTTGTGTGTTGACAATGACACAAATACTTTACTGGAAGGACAAAAATACTATGACATTGCATTAAAAAAGAGAGCAAGTACAATGCTTTATAGGGATAGATTAGGCTGCATTTTCTACCACTGTGCATATGGGATTCTACATCCTGAGCCCACAATTGCTCCATACAAAGAGGCTAAGCTGGGTGTGATTGCCAATATCTCAATAAAATATATAGAACTCATCTCCACAAAGAAATTGAGAAAAGAAATCAATGCAAAGTCATACATCTTCATCCAACTGTACACCAAAAGTAGAAGCATGTACCACCGCATAAGCATTTCGGACAGCCAAGTCTTCCAACAACTTCTGCATACCTCCCTTTCCAAAATTCAAAGCAAGAGGCAACCCTGTTTCTTGTGCATGGATCTTGCCATCTTTCCAAAAGATAAGCTGTCATGCCAAGGCCTCCTGATAGGCAGCACAATCCTTTCTCTCGTGCTGTAAACTGTCACACCAAATACATCTTTTTCCAGGCTTAGGGACTGTTGCCTGTCCCCTTTCCTCTTGTCCTTTTTCATCCAATTTTGCAACCTTCAATTGAAGATCTCGCATCCCTTTAACCAATTCATCTAAGACATCTTTCCTAACAGAGGGAACAATAGCAAGTACAGCTATAGGATTAGCCACAGAAGCGGGTGGCTTACTGGATACTTCAACTGTCTTACCCGTAACAGTGGGCAAGCTAGAGACATGAAATCTTTCTCTTCTTCTATGCTTCTTCACAAGTGCAGTAACAGCTTCCTTGACATATCTCCACTCTGTTTTCAAACTTGTCTCTGTAGTCTGATCCTCTAGAAAATCATCAAGCTTCTCTTGAAGCTCAGGATCAGCTGCTTGTAGAAACAATTCAATTTTTTGACTTGCAAGAGCTTGCTGTTCTACAAGATCCAATAGCTTAAATCTACTTTCAAATTCTCTTAACAATTCCGCAGCCACAAGACCCTTATTGTGTTGTATAACCCACTCCTAAAAAGTCTTGCGCGTAATCAAACTGGTGTCCTCAATGTAAAATTATTCCCTGAGTGTCTTCTTGAAGGCTACACAGTTTGCATCCTACAAGTATAATTCAGTAATCCGTGCTTTCAGTTCATGAACAATAACACATACAAAATACCGGCTCCATGCAGATTGAGCCACTCCAAAGAATTCCATCTTCTGAGCATAGGTAGGCACATATGCATATACATTCTTGCCATTGAATATCTTCACCTCACGCTCAACTGCTTGCAAAGCATTCATCATAACACTTTCTGTTTGAGCTGAAGCTTGCATCACATGTTGTTGTTGTTGTCCCTGCATAAGAATATTCATATTTTGCACCAACTGTTGCAAAACATCACTGGAGATTGTACTCGAAGGTTCTCCCATATTATCTTTCATTCTTCTGTGATGACCTTTCACGTCAGGTTCACCAATGTCGGAGGGGTTTTTGTCAAAAGGTTGAATCCGCCAGGGATCAGAAGTAGAAGGAAGTAGAGATAGGAGATGGATGAGAAGATAGAGAATACTCAAGTGGTAAACACGACAAAAAAAACACAATAAATTGAATCAATATGTATTGAAAAAACCTGGAATCTTTACACTACTTAGAAACAATCTCCAAGCATTAGTTCTCTTGGAGCTCCTTCGTAGCCTAAAAACATGGATCAAAAAAATTAGCTCTTTTTTTGCTGCCTGAAACCCAAATCTGATGGCTCCGTTCGCTCCGTTGGCTTTGAAAGGGGGGTAAAACCTCAGGACACCTACTCATGGATCTCCTAGATCACTCCTTCTTCTTCTTTCAATTCAATCTGCAGTTTTCAGCCTGTTTACAGTGATTGCAATGCGCGTGATTTTATCAATGTCTTTTTTATGAAAAATCTCCTAATTGGTTGAAAAAGCAACTAGCTTTTTGCATGCCATCCTAATCTAGAAGCTTTTTTTAATTTTTTCAAATTTTTACAATAAATAATATAAAAATAGACTAAAACTATCCAGAAATCTAGTATTTTTGGATAATCCATGCAACTCACACTAGTACTAATGGCTCAGATCACATTGACTCTCTAGATCAATAGAGAAGTCGGATGATGATGCATTCCATACTTTTTCACACTGTGTCCTCTTAACATCACGACAGCATGGTGGGGGGACTTGCTCAAGATACTGCCCTGAACACACACACAATGCACAAGGAGAAGCTCACTCAAGAGACAAGAAGAGAGATGGAGGCCAAAACATTTTCTTGCTGGTTTTTTTCTTCTTCTTCCACACTCTTTACAATATATGCAAAGTATAGATAAGATACAACATAAAGGAAAGTGGCCTACTAAGTCAAACAATGCATAACCGACTACACTAGTCGACTGGTGCTATAACTATGCCAGCTGTAAATAGGTGTAACAACCTGAATATAATAAGTAATGAGTCAGTGGCCATGTGAGAGTCATAATGACCACTAACATGCTGTGTAGATGTGTGGATCCATCTAACCAGGCGGTCCATCATTAATGTCCGCATGTGTTGAGCTTGTCATCTCAACACTCCCCCTCAAGCTCAACTGCATCTCTGCAACTCCAAGTAAGCTTCGAAGCTTTTGAGCTTCTTTGTACCCAATGCCTTTGTGAAGATGTCAGCTATCCGATCTTGTGTGCTGACATACACCAAGTCAATCTCACCTGCTAGTACCTTCTCTCTCACAAAGTGGTAGTGTACCTCAATATATTTTTTCCTGGCATGAAACACAGGGTTCCTAGTCAACTATATACTGCTCATGTTGTCACAATAAATGACAACTGGACCTTCCACCTGCACATCTAAAAGAGTCAATAACTTTTGCAGCCATACTACCTCACATGCTGCAACAGCAACACCTCTATACTCAGCCTTTGTACTTGACAAAGCAACTGTAGATTGCTTTTTGCTGCTCCAAGTAACTGTTGCACAACCAAGAGAGAACATGTATCCGCTGGTAGATCTTCTATCAGACATACTAGCAGCCCAATCTGCATCTGTGTATCCAAACACCTGTACATCTGAACCTACCTCATAGGAAAGTCCATAATGTAATGTGGACTTCACATATCTCAATATGCATCTGACTGCATCCAAATGTGGCTTTCTAGGTACTTGCATAAACTGACTCACAAGACCAACAGCGTAGCTCAAGTCTGGCCTTGTAATGGTCATGGAGATCAAACTCCCCACTATCCTCTTGAACATAGTAGGGTCTTCTATCTCATCTTCAACATCAGCACTCAACTTTACATTCTGCTCCAATGGGACTGAAAGTGGTTTGCATGCTGTCATACCATACTTGTGCAGTATCATCACCAATCTCCAAAAATCTTGGTTTTTCCATTTTCCTTGCATCCTGCATCCATTATGCATGACCTGTCATGTGGTTTGATGCACCTGAGTCAGCATACCACACATCGTTGCTTTCTTCTGCACTTGTCACAGAATTGGTCATGTGCTGCACCATAAACAAATGCTCATTTCTGTCATCACCCTGTCTACTAGAAGATGCATAATTCCCTTGTTGCAATTTTCCATTCATGATGTCATTTTGCTTTTTATAGCAGTTTTTAGCCATATGACCCATTTTACCACAGTAGTAGCATTCAACATTGCTGTTTGCATTTTGGCCTCTTTGCCATCCACCATGACCTCTTTGGCTCCCCCTGCCTCTAGAGTTACCACGTCCTCCTCCATAGAACTGGTTTTCTTGAGTTTGCTGCATATTCTGATTTCTACCGCGGCCTCCAGATTGGCCTCCTCTACCTCTACCTCTACCTCTACCTCTTCCAGCATTTGAGTAGAAGACAGTTTCTTTTCAAGTTCCTCCTGAAGAAGATGCACCACCATTTCTCTGCTCCTCAGAAATTAGAAGAGCAATCAACTCCTCCGAATTCTTTCACGGACGGAAATGGATGTTCAGAACTGTGCATAATCCTTTCCTAGACCATTCAAGGTCACAGAAACTAAATCATCATCTTCCACTAGCAACCCAATGGAAGCAAGTGCATTTGCAATCTTCTTCACCTTCATGTGGTAGTCATTGATGCTCACACTTTCTCTTTGCACATTGTGTAACTCTTGCTTGAGCTGCATTTTCCTAGCTTGCATATTTGTGCTATACATTTTTGACAAAGTATCCCATGCCTCCTTTCGCGTACTTGCATCATGAATATGCACAATCATAGAGTCTGAAATACTGATAGACAGCCAGTACATAACTTTTCTGGCTCTCTCATGCTATCCTTTAAGGTGCCTGCATTTGCTGTTGATTGGGAACATCAGAAAGAACTGGTTCTTCTTCATTTCCTGCAACAAATTCCCAATATCCTTTTCCCATAAGGAAATTCGTCATTCTAAACTTCCATGCTTGGAAGTTGTTCTTGTCAAGCTTTTCAGTGACAATCTGTGAAAGAGAATCAAACGCCATTACAGAACACTGCAAAGAATTTTGTCACTGCAAAAAACACAGCTTCAACCTCACAAGGGCAAATCTGCAAAACTGACGAAAGTGGTATTTGACCACACAGTCACTTCCTAGTGACGATTTTGCATCAACAGGCAACAAGGATGATTCTGTACCTCCCAATGTCTCTGCGCACAGGCATACAATGCAATTTCTACAGTAACTTTTCACCGACCTGTAGAATAGTGCTCACACAGCATAAAATAGGGCCTTTTCCTGAGTGCGTGCAGAAAACTTCCACCTCCAAAACAGGCCCCGAAATGGTCTCAAATCAAAAAAACAGAGCAACCAAGGGCTAAAGCCCTTACCTACAGCATATACTGCCCTCTTGCTCCACAGTGAAGGGCGTCTCAATCTAAGACAATGCACTCTTGCACTTTCCGGCTGTGCTACCTGCAGAGACTTGCTCCCAAACTCGAAAAATGAAAGCAACACTGGTTCTCTTACCAGAACACCACGAACTTGGTTTGCTTTCTTGAGCTCCTTACCACAAACCAGGCTCTGATACCAAGTCAAGATTATGGGAGAGAAGGAAGGAGTCTCACTTGTAGCTTTCTCACTTGCACAATGGGGGAATACACACATAGGTGGAGGCTGAAAAACAATTTTCCTCTTCTTAGTTGTGTAAGCCAAAAAGAACTCTAGTACATAGAAATAGAAGAACCCTATATATGGGTCTCAAACCAAACTCAACTAACTAAGGTGGCATACTAACTAAGCCACAAACTAGAGTAGATAGGGATAGCTGTCATCTAGCTATTATTCATGGGCAGTGTACCAATCGCATCTACAGCTAACAAGTCGTTGACATAAATGCACAATGGTCACCCTGGCATATCACGAGTGGAGCTCGATATCTCAACAAGGTGACTCATTTGAAAGAAATGGTGAACATGTCCAAGCATTTTACTCGAGTTCAGGAAGGGGACGTAGTAGATCCTCTTCGAGAGGCCGTGGTATGGGACGTACTGGCAATAACCAGCAAAATAGGTTCAATCAACAATTTGGTGAAATGCAGGTTTTTGGAGGCAGAGGAAACTTTAGAGACAGGGGGAGCTCTAGAGGAAGAGGTGGATGGCAGAACAGAGGCTCTGGAAATTCTACTATTGTTTGCCATTATTGTGGTAAAACAGGTCATATTGCAGCCCATTGCTATGCAAAGAAGGATGATATTCGCAGTGGTAAATTGCAGCAAGGAAATTATGCATCGTCTTCACGACAGAATGAAGACAAAAACGAGCGCTTGTTTGTTATGCAGCATACGATGAATGCAGTTACAGGAAAGGGGACACATGATGATGTATGGTATGTCGATTCAAGTGCATCTAATCATATAACCAGTCATGTTGAATGGTTTGGAGAGATGCAAGTCTTACAAAACCCAGGTTATGTGCAGACGGGTGATGGTTCATGCCACCCAATTCCACACATTGGAAAGGTTCCCTTGTCCTTGTATGATGGCCAGACAAAGAGTCTGACATATGTATTACATGTGCCATCAATTACAAAGAATCTAGTGTCTGTTGGCCAAATGGTAGAGCAAGGGTTGCACATCCGATTCAATGCAAAAGGTTGTTTTGTAGAAGACTTTAATGATAAGTGTAAGTTGGTAGCAAAAGGAAGTAGAGTTGGCCAAATGTTCACTTTAGATGCTAGAATTCCTGCAATGGATGTTGCTATGTATGCCAAAGGAAAAGGAGTAGTTGCAGATATTGAAATGTGCCATAAACGTATTGGACATGCAAATGTGCAAAGGCTAAAATTGATGCAGTCCAGAGGATTGGTTACAAGGTTGCCTTCTTTTAGAGTTGCAGAATTGCATAAAGTCTGTGAAGCATGCCAGTTTTGTAAGCAGGCAAGACAACCCTTCTCGCATGATAGAAAAGTGAACAAAAATATACTTGATGTAGTACATACAGATGTTTGGGGGCCTACATAAAATGTATCTCTTGGTGGTAGTAAATACTTTGTCACATTTATTGATGACTATTCAAGGAAGTTATAGGTATACTTCGTGAAGGAAAAAAGTGATGTGTTTGAGCACTTTAAATCTTTTAAGACAGTTGTTGAAACAGAAATAGGCTTAAAAGTAAAGTGCTTGAGATCAGATGGAGGGGGAGAGTACCTCTCTAATGAGTTCAGTGGCTTCTTGAGGACTCATGGGATAAAGAGGTAATTTACTTGTAGGTATACCCCACAGCAAAATGGTATTGCAAAAACAAAAAATAGGCATATTGCAGAAGTCGCACGAGCATTAATGGCTGAAAAGAATATGTCCAAACATTTTTTGTCTGAGGCTGTCCATACTGCTATTTACATTATGAACAAAACTCCCATAGCTGCAGTTCATAGGATGACTCCTAAAGAATGCTTTACTAACAAGAAGCCTGATGTATCGCACTTGAAGGTATTTGGCTGTGTTGCATATGTTCATGTGCCAAATGTGTTTTTATTGGATACTCTTTAGAGCAGAAAGGGTATCGTTGTTATAACCCTTCACAGGTGAGTTCAGAGTGAGTAGGGATGTTATCTTTGATGAGATGGGAAGTTGGTATACACCTGCTGGTGATGTTTTTGATGATGATAATGATCAGGACAGCTATGTGTAGAAAGATAAATAAGAATCACAGAGTCTTAGTGGACTCGAAACATCATCTGGTACTACACCTACAGTGAGCCCTTGGTCTGGGAGACTAAGGAGTAGCCCCACATCTTCAGGTGGATCTATAAGTGTTGCAGGGAAGGACAAAGGAAAAAAGAAAGTGCTGGATGGTAATGATACATTTACCAGTCATTTGGGATTTATGGAGATTCTAGTGGTTCGGAGAGTTTGGATGATGAGCTTGACATTCCTTCAATCAAGATGCCAGGTGTACAAAGAGCTCATAGTAATGTAAAGGCTCCATTGAGTGATCCGGTGGTACGTAGATCTAATAGGGTCAGATACCCTATTAAAAGATTTGGTTTTGAAGGTTATACAGCTCACCATTATGCTTATATGGTGAAACTATCTGAGGATGTTGATCCCACTTGTTTTGAGGATGTTGTTGGTCATACTCATTGGGATGTAGCAATGGATGAGGAGATGGCTACATTAAAAGCCAATAAGACTTGGGATTTTGTACCCTTACCTAAGGGTAAGAAAGCTATTGGCTGTAAGTGAGTTTACAAAGTCAAGCATAATGCAGACGGTTCAATTAGCAGGTATAAGGCTAGGCTGGTTGCAAAAGGCTATGCTCAAACATATGGCATAGATTATGAAGAGACATTCAGTCCAGTTGCTAAGATGGCAACTGTTAGGTGTGTGATTGCCTTGGCAGTAGCCAAAGGTTGGAGTTTGCAGCAAGTGGATGTTAAGAATGCCTTCTTACATGGTGAATTGCAAGAAGAAGTGTATATGGAATAGCCAGTAGGTTATGAGGATTTAGAGCATCCCACATATGTGTGCAGGTTAAAGAAAGTGCTATATGGGATGAAGCAAGCACCTAGAGCATGGTCTGACAAGATTGGAGAGTATCTTATCAATATTGAATTTTGTATTTTAATGTTGATCACTCATTTTATGTGAGAAAGGGAGATGCAGGTTTGGTCATCATAGTCATCTATTTGGATGACTTGATTATTACAGGTGACAGTGACAATGGGATTGCTGAAGTTAAGGACTTCTTGAAGAAGAAGTTTGAGATGAAAGATTTGGGTGAGCTGAGATACTTTCTTGGTATTGAGGTGATCAGATGTGATGATGGTATCTGGCTATCCCAAAGGCAGTATGGCTTGGCTATGTTATCCAAGTATGGTATGACAGCATATAAGCCTCTTTCAGTACCATTGGAGCAAAATGTGAAGTTGAGTGTTGATGTTGGAGATTAGATAGAAGACCCTACTATGTTCAGGAGGATAGTAGGGAGTTTAATTTACATGACTATCAAAAGACCAGACTTGAGCTATGCTGTTGGCCTTGTCAGTGAGTTTATGCAGATACTTAGAAAGCCTCATTTGGATGCACTTAGATGTATATTGAGGTATGTGAAGTCCACTTTACATTATGGACTTTTTTATGAGGCAGGTAAGGACGTACAAGTCTTTGGATACACAGATGCAGATTGAGCTAGTAGCATGTCAGACAGAAGATCTACAAGTGGATTCATGTTTTCCCTTGGTAGTGCAGTAGTTACATGGAGCAGCAAAAGCTCTCAATAATCCCTCTTAGATCGTGGATACACCTCCCAAGAGGTATGTCTGATGTGAAGAGACACCAAAGCCACTACAGTGTCTCTTCATAGCTCACTACTATCACTGTCACTTCAATCTTCTCTTCAGTCTTCAGCAACTGCTTCTTCCATTTGTTTTAGCTCTTTTGAACTTAGATTCATCCTTTCCAAAAGTTAGAAAACTTTCCCAAAGTCACACATACATTCTATAGAACACTTACAGAAGATCTACAGAACAGAATAGAACAGAACAGGAACAAAGCAGAGACAGAGGCTCTACACAAGGTTTACATAGGGTTACTGAAGGTCATTAGAGAACATCAAATCCTCATAACTCATACTAAAACCATTCAAACTATCAAAAACTATTCAACAAGCTTTCAAAATATTTCAACCTTCATCAATCATCAATCCATGCTTCATACAGAAGAAAATCAAAACAAAACAGAAGCTATACAGAAGGTATCAGAACCTTAAAAGAACCTATTAGAACATCACAGAACTTCATATTTCCACTAAAAATCATCATGAACTTCCAAAACATAATTAATATCATCCAAAACACTCTCAAACACTTCCATTAACAACCATACATCACTCTAAATCCATCAAAAATCAATCATTCAGACCTCAAAAACAACAAAAATCACTCAAAATTTTAGTCTTTTTCCACTCTCAACATATCCCCACACTTAGAAAGGAAGCATCCTCGCAACCTAAGGAAAAGAAGAATATAAGTTTTAGTAAAGAGCTCAATTTAAGCTTCTTTAGTATCTTCAACAATTACTCCACCACGACTCCAATTTATCACCTGTATCTCTAGAAAAGAATACTACTAAAGGAAAACTTCGTTATTCATTAACACATCTGATAATCAATAAAAAGTCATAATAAATTTGTAAAGGATATAAGAGATTCTTCAACTTCCCATCATAGGCTTGCCATCCACCATCACCATCAATAGTTGAAAAGAGAGCTCTCGAACAATTTATTCAACCAGCACGAACTCATCACATACAGTTTATTATAACACACACAAACACAACCATCTGAATGGCACCTCCAAAAAAATGTCTCATTAAGAAGCACAGAAGATACATCCAGGGGTATCAATGAAGATGATCCCTCTTGAAGGCTTGATGATTTCGAAAGCAATCCAGGGATAAAGACTCATCTACAAAGGATTTTGAAAGAATTGAAGGCAGCATATCCGTTCTAGCAAAATAAGGTATCTGCTAGGTAGACAAAGGGCATGAAAATATAGGACATCCAACTGTTGGGAATCAATGCTCACATTGACATTCATACAAATCTTTGGAATGGCCTTTTGATCGTTATGGGAATGCCTATGCATATATGCTAGGTATCAAGCAAAATGGGTTGTCAATCTCACTGAAGGATCTAGAGATTGTGAATATTGTTGAGAAAAATGGAGGTAATTTTGGTATGCTTGACTAGCAATTGTCCAATCCCCTGGAATTAATGGCCAATATACTGTGGTCCCATGAGAGAATCAGTTGAGCTCCATCCTCTTCTTCTCGGAATCTGTTGATCAAATCCTTCGTACCCACTAACCAACTGAGGGGGTTGAGAAATAGAAGTGGCAAGAGAAGGAAGAGGAATAAGTAAAAGAGGATGAAGAGATGGGTAGGCAAAATCATAAAATGAGGAATAAGCTAAAGAAGGAGTGGCTGAAAATTTAAGCGAATCACTTAGGAAAGGTGTCAATTGATCAGCAGGAAAAGTAGAAGGTATATGGATAGATGGAGAAGGGAATGGCGAAGAAAGGGAAAATACTCGATCTTCAATGAAAGAACAATAGGTAAAGATTGGAATTTGAGGAAAACCCTGAGGTTGGAAAAGGAGAGGTAAGATAGCTACTAAGTTGGATTGATAAAGGGAAAAATAAGCATCATAGAGATGGGCCATTTGTTGGTAGTATAATAAGCTAGGAACAGAGGGACCTAAAACAGATCGTCGATGGTAGGCATCAAAGAAGGATGAATCAAATGGATGGTTCTTGGAAAGATAAGCGAGGAGATCCGCCCTCAGTTGGTTAGTGCTCTACACATAAGTAAAAGCTGTATTCTAGCATTAGTTTAGGACTATAGAATCAATCATTGAATGCCATAAAGTGTCAGGGCAAGTAGCCACTTTAGAATAATAGCACTGGAACATGTCATCTATCCTCAATTCCAAATAGTTGACATATAAGGCAGCTTGTAAGACCACATCCCCCACATACCAAGCTAGATTTACATCATCTGAAATTAACAGATCACCTCGTAGATACATATAAGATAGCAACATGGTATCCGTCATCACGGAATCTTTAAAGACCATACAAACAACTTTTGTCAGCAAAGAAGAAGACCAAGCCCCACTCCAACCATCCTCTAGGAGAGGGAGATCCATCGTTGAGAGCTTAATATAGAAGGCCAAGTTCTGCAACTAATAGTGGACCAAAAAAGAATGGTCTAGAGGAACATACTCTTGAAATTTCTCAAATGTAGACCATAATAAATCCATCCTGGACTGCAATCTTTCCACTTTATCTTGAAACAACGGACGTAATGTGGCTTGTCTCTAGAGAACTGCCAAGTCCTGCTGAGATATAGAAGGAATCATAGGAACACTGGGGCTTGGAGGAATGGACCGTGACTACGCCAGTTGGTCCTGCAACTGCTTAATCTAGGAAGCTTGGGATTCCAATGTATGGTGAACAGTCTGCAAAGCTAAGAGTTTCATATCTAAAAGAGTCTTAAACTCTTGAGCTTCTTTGGACATTTTCTCTTTCTCTTCCGAAACTCTAGTGACCTCTGGCTGAGCCTCTGCTAACTGAATTTTCAAAGAATATATTTTTTCTCTCTAGGTCTCAATCATTTGGGTCCGCTACTCCATCTGCTTAAACAGATTTGCAAGAGTGTCTTTAGCAGAGGCTAACTCTGTGTTTCCCTTATGCATTTGGTCTTTGGATTGCATCAATTCTTCATAGAAAGAAGCATATAACTGATGAACACAAGCTATCACTGAGAGTTCATGGATGTCATTACAAAGGAAAGGAATAGCATCCCCTGACACTAAACTGTTGAGCGAAGAAACTTATATTTCCAAAGAACCCTCTTGATGTGCCATGAATAAGTTATTGCATGTGAGGTAGGCAGGGAGGTCACTTCCAGAGATAGTAGGAACTGTTACTAAAGGAATGACTGGTGGAATTTTCTCTATTACATGCTTCAAGCGCTTCCACTAAATGACCAATGGAGGAGGGGAATCAAGATCCTCTATGTCAATGGGTTCTGAATCCTCTGAAGGTGGAGGGGGAGGTACTGGATCAAATGGAGAAGGAGGAAGCACACCCTTCTTAAGGCCTAAGTATGTCAAGAAAGCATATAAATATGAACCATAGGTTACATTGGTAACATTCCCTCTGGTCACTTTGACAAAATATTGGTCCATCTTCGTAAGAAGGTAAGTACTCCAGTCGATGGCAACCCTTTTAACACTATCCTGGAAGCTGTGAAGAGCTCCTTAGACAAATAATGAGATGGTGTTTTGGCAAGCATAAACCTATCTTGGAGAAATTGGCAGACTAGCTTTCAGAGAGGATCAGTGATCATTGAGAAAGACACTCCTGAAGTGTTAATCACCTTCTTGACATCAAGGACCTCTTTGGTATGCTTCTGTAACAGCTTGAGAATCTCGTCATTTGAGAATAACTGTCTGGCTGTAACAAAGGGTTCTCCTTTGTAGGGAAGAGACAAAGCCTTCCCTAACACTCTAGGTGTCAAGACCATGGAAGTACCACAAACCAAGCCCGATTTCTTACTATATGATGCAATAAACTCATCACATAGAGCTGGATTGTCTGGAATCAAAAGGAGTGAAGTAGCCACAAAAGTTGCAATGCCGGCTTTCGCAATAGGCTCAAAAGTTAGTAGGGAAGAATAATCCCTATTGATCAATGGGACATACTGAACAGGAGGAGGAGCTTAAGGCGCCATTCAGATGGAATACACACACACACACCACAAACACAGACAATCACAGAGAATGCTTGCAACACAACAAAATAGCTATCAAAAAGAAATCGATCAAAAGAAGCACACACAGACGTAACTAACCAATTGACCACCCCAAACAACCCACATCCTAGAAAAAATTCGGCATGACCCCTACACATATGCGAGCGAAAGCTTCATGCTATGCAATAAGCAGGCACCCAAGACCCCGTATCATGCAAAAAAAAGAAAACTACAAACCACACCCGTAATCATATCACACAATCAAACCATAACACCTCAAAAACCTAATCAGGACATAACCAGAATTTTGATAAACAATGTCAGCTTAAAGGACTATACGTACCCATCCCACGAAGTGCATTTATTGAAAATGAAAAAAAAAAGTATAGTGAGGGGAATCATTTTAATTAAGGGTTCATTTTAAGAAATTATTAACAATGATTGAAATTTTATTAGGTTGTAAATCTTAATAAGAAAATAGCAATTTATTTTTAAATTGTTAGTTACAATTTATTAATGTGAAACGGTGCTTTTAACGAAACCCGAACTACGATCCCCAGACTCAGGTCTCTAAATACATATTCATTGATTAAAAATTTATGAGTCTGAAGCGCTATTCTTTTTCAGGGCGTGCATTTTTGTGAAGGATGGTTCTTTTTTTATTTAAAATTAAAGTGCCTCTGAAGCACACGTAGCGCGTGCAAAGTGAAAGGCGAGTAGATTTTAAGTTATTAGAAAAATATGTGTTTAGCGCGAGCGCGCGTGAAAATTGGGTGAATAAAGTTCATTTTAACAATTAGCTGTGGTTAAGGGATGACCTAAAATAAATAAAGCACAAAAAATAGATACCTGGTAGGGGTGTGTATGCAAAAGACTGAGGGCGCACTGAGTAGTCCTAAATGCAAGGAATCCAACAAAAAAATAAAAACCACTGATTGAAAAAAAAATAAAGCACCTTAGTTTTTTTTTAACAAATTAAATATCAAAGCAATATTAGGGGGATCACATTTGGTTTAGGCAATGTTCATTAGTGTTTGGGTGAAATTGTTATTAGTATTTTTTTTAAATTGTAATTTAGGTGTGTTTTGCTTTTGTATTTTGTGTTCTCTTTTTTGTATATTTTTATTTTAAAATATTCTAAAATCAATCAAATACATTGATGGAGTCTTTGTGATTTTTTTGAATTTACATCTGATTTTTAGGGATTTTTAATTAATTTTTCTCAATTTTTAGTGAATTTTAAAAATATTTTGAATACTGTTAATTTTTTTATAATTAATTATTTATATTATAATCAAAAATATCAACCAAAAAATACCCAATTGAGAAAGGAATTTTTCAATAATTTTTTGTTTTTTTAATTGAATTTTTCAATATTTTTAAGTGTTTTTAGGTATTTTTAAAGATATTTTTCTTGAGTTTGTGGAAAATCAGAAGAGATACCCGGGCTTCATGTGAATAGTTGTGTGTGCTCGGGGACGGTACGCACCACCGCACAGAGAAGACCAAACGTGCGTTCGCGCGCGTGAATACCCGCAGGCAACTCCCGTACGCGCAAGTACACCTGGACGCCCGCGCTACGTGTGGAGGGGGTAGAGTGGGATAGGGGTAGAAAAGGGGCTAGAAGGGGGAAAACTGGGGTTAGGTTAGGTTAGTTAATTAGGTGAGCTAAGTGAGGTTAGGTTAGGTTAAGTAACTTAGGTTAGTTAAGTGAATTAAGTGAGTTGAGTAAGTTGAGTTAGTTAGGTTAAGTAAGTTAGGTTAGTTAGGTTAATTAGGTTAGTTAAGTTAAGTAGTTAAGTGAATTAAGTTAACTAAATTAATTAGGTTAGTTAAGTGGTGGAGGTTAGTTAACTAACCTGAGAATGGTTAGGAGAAGGAAGGAAGGGGAAGGAAGAGGAAGAGGAGGCTATGGGCGACGGAGGAGGAGGAAGGGAGGAGGGAAGAGGTGAGAGGCGCGGTGGAGAAGGAGGAGAGGAGGAGAGCGACGCTGGGAGCGGCCGTTAGCGGGAGGAGAAGAGGAGGGCGGCGAGTGTGGCGACAAGAGGGGGGAGAAGGCAGGGCGATGGCAAAGAGAAGGGCGGCGAGCGTGGCGACGGGAGGGAGGAGAAGGCGAGGCAGTGGCGAAGAGGAGGGCGGCGAGCGTGGCGGCGGGAGGGAGGAGAAGGCAAGTTGGAGAAAGGGGGAAGGCGTGGAGGCGAGGGGAGGCGTTGAAGGAGAGGGAAGAAGTGGGAGGCGAGGGTGATGGAGGCGGTGGAGGAGAGGGAAGGTGTGGGAGGGAGGACAAGGGAGAGAGTGAAGGAGGGGCCCGCGATGCCTGAACAAGGTAGTTTTTTTTTTTTGCTCTTTGTATTATTATTATTTATTTATGTTTGGTTTTTTTTTATTGTGTTGTGGATTGGTTGTGGTTTTTGTTTTTTTTTTCTTAATTATTTGTGATGGTGTCGGGTTTGTGTGTTTGTTGTTTTGTCTTGTTTTTTTTTTGGGTTATTTTTGTGTTGGTTTTGTTTTTCCATTAAAAAGTAAGCGCACCCCCGTCCATGCGCATGCGCGGAGGGGGAGTAAAAAAATTTACATCGGCAGGATCAGATGGGGGGGGATGGCGACACGCGAGGCACAAAGGCGACGGGGGTATCCCGAGGCGCTTAAAACCAAAAACATGCATATTCACACGCGACACGAGAGACGCGACCACCGTCAAGAGAAAGAAAATTTAATAAAGCCCAAACCATACACCGGATCGAAAAATCGTAAAAATAAAAAATGTGCCGAGAGACGAGCGGAAGATAATAGAAAAATGCAACACGGGTTCCAGGGAAAAATCAGGGTGTTCACATGAAAAAAACACGAAAAACTACTCCAAAAATACATATGAGGATGAAGATGAAAAAATCCACTCACCGGAACGCAGAGCGGAAAGAAGGAAAAATGTGCCAAATAATGTGTCTAACAAATCTGTCACGTCAACACACAGTTCGACCAAGAGAGGACGCGTTCACATGGAAAAAACCCAAAAATTATACTTGAAAATGGATTTGGAAATTAATATGGAATGATCCGTGCACCGGACTAGAGGATAGTAAAAAGGAAAAATGTCCAAAAAAATATAATCGTCAAGGCGATCACATCAAATCTCAGTTCAGATGAGGTCAAAAGGCGTTCACATGGAAGAAACAAAAAAATGGCGCCTAAAAACACCAATGAAAATTAATAATAAAAAATCCAGATGGCGAAACAAGGCAAAGAAAAAAGAAAAATTGTGTAGAAAGGGTGGCCGAACAAGGCGATCTAGTTAGAATGGAATTCTGAAAAGAATAGGGCAGGGTCACATGGAAAAATGTTAAAAATATGCACGAAAAATGCCCGAAAACGCGCAAAGATTAATATCGGATGAACCGTGCATCGGAAGGACAGAGAGCAAAAAGGAAAAATATCAAGAGAAATATGGAGATAGAGTTGTCATGTCAGATATGTGTTCGGAAGCAATAAATGTGCGTTCACATGAAAAACCGTCCAATTTACGGGAAATGCTTAAAAAATAAATTATTCAAGAACCATCAGTCGAAACAGGGGTTGGTAAAAAGGAAAAATGGGCAGTTCAAAGGGACAAACAGGGCTATAAGGTTGTATGTGAGTCTCAGTGAACGTACATGGAAAAATCGCAAAACAAAGGATAAAGGCAAACAGACAAGGAATAGCCCCGGGGACAGGGTGAAATAGAAAGGAGGAGTGGGGAAGGGACCATCAGAGCATAAAAAATGAATTTCGGCAGTTGGAGGTGGATAGATGTATTTCCATGATGATATGCAGAATTGATGCGTAGGGACGCGTCCCCACACTTAAGACCTTACTGGGCAGGGTTAAATGCATCAACATAACCTAGGACTCGTCAACCAACTGGACGTGGATGTCCCCACACTTAAAACATAATGTACACTTGCAATCATAAGGATAAGGTTAGAAAGACTTGGCCCGTTTCGCGTATGGTCAAAGCAACCGTCACTACTACAAAAGGATTGGAGTTGGCTACATGAGGTACCACGGCTCGCTCCAGCATTCAGCCAGTATGGCAAGGACCATGCAACAGCACCTAGGGAGGTAGCTGGTTGATAAAGCCTATCAGGGAAGGTGTCGTTGACGAAGGAGAGTCACTCAACTCACTGACACTCAAATGGGATAAGAGAACAGCCACTTGCCCCATAACTTACATCACTCCAGTTAATATTGATGGAAATCTAGATCTCACATCCGATTTAAGAATTGACAAGGAGGTGGTGCAGAGGGAGTATGCCAAGGTGCACAATTGATGGTGCATCAGTGCGTCCAACCCGTCTGGAATACATGCAAGCACGAAGGCCAGGGAGCCTTGCAATGGAGTGTACAGAACAGAGTGACATGTCATGTGCTGATGGTAGAGACCCATCCCATGGGTGCAGAGGGAAACAGACACGTACCTGACGACAATGGTTGTAACGTCCCTCAATCCTCACCTCTCAATAATTTATTAAAGAAACATCCGTCACACTCAGCCCACCCTCTGTCTCACGCTCTGTTAAAAGATATAAACGGTAGCCCATTCATGAAACCCATTGATGTAATCCTCACTGTCACTTGTGCAGAGGTTGTATGCCTTGTGCACATTTGATGGTGCAACTGTGCATCCCGCCCTGTGCTGGCATATAGTGCAAGAAGGAAGGCCAGTGAGCCTTATGGTGCAATGCACAGGAATAGATTGTGCATTGTGCATTGAGAGGCACATCCCGTGTGTGCAACACTCCGTTCACACATCTCACCTCTCATTTGATTTGAAGGGAAAGACTGGTCACTCACCCCACCCTCTACCTCACTCGTTGATAGATATAGAGGGCAGCCCATACTCACATCCCCATCCTATTAGGATGAAAGCTCACATCACTCAAGGGGTTGGTGATGAAGATCATGTCAGTTGTTGTTGTCATCAGGATCTTGAAGACAAGGCATATCCAGAGAGGCAGCCAATAAGTCTCGGACTTCAATGAATTGTAAGAAAGGTCGTCTGTTAAGAAGGACAGATAAACTGATATTGCAGAGACAGCGCGCCAAGGGAGGTGGCTTCAAATTACGTTCTGAAAAGGTATTGCTGGTGAATCAGCTATCCTGAATTGTGGGGCGTTACCACCTTTTCCACGGTCAGCTTCTCGCCCAAGGGTGTTTCCACCTTTTCTTGGAACAAGGCTTGTTATGACAGGGAATTTCTTCCTTTTCTCCCATAACAGTTTGTTTATTTTGTTTTTTGTTTCTTCTTCTTCTTCTTCTTTCTTTTTTTTTTCATTAAGAAAGAGAATGGTAGAAATACCATGTGTCAGGACCAACCTCGCCACTGTTGTTGGATCAGACGAGAAGAGAACAAGGTCGGGTTGAGAGGTATCTGTGAGAGGCTAGCAGAACAAGACTGCCTCATGAGGAAGATCATAAGGGCTATCAGAAGCATGAAGAGAAGGACGATGCTGGAGGGGAGCTTCAAGCTCTACACCGAGACCTACTGACAGCTTATTGATCAAGCATTTCAAGCCGAGCGGCCATGGCTACCTCTCACATAGCCGACGCGCCATGCCTACCTTACGAGTGTAGTGAGCTTACCTTGATGCTCGATCGAGTACCCTCCTCTCTCTTGCACACCAGTAGCTCCACGATCCTTGTGGCAAGCTCAAGCAACTTCAATCCCTCTCCCATGAGCTCCATCCTCCATAGCCGTGCGCGCAAGAGAAGAGGAGAGAAGAGAAGAGAAGAAAAGAAGAGGAGATGGTGAAGAGCTTCACCCTCTTGATCCTTCACTCCCACACACTCACTCCCTCACACTCTCACACTCCCTCTCTCAAGGGCACACACAAGCAAGAAGAAGAGAAGAAGAGAAGAAGAAGAGAGCCACTTTTTGCCACACACAAGAATGAGCTTCTCATTCACTTTTGAACTTTATATACATACCCCTCCTTTTTTGGGCGGTCATTCCCTTTTTTACAAGGCCGGCCATTGGCCTAAGCCCATTTCTCATTTTCCACCATTCTAATTTATTCCCAACTAATGCACACAATTTTCACAGGAGCGAGCCTGACACACTTTTACAAGGATTCGGGAGCGTTTCCACACTTAATGGTGTGCCTTTTACTCTTTTGCTGTCTCGGGGCGACACTGAGACTTTCTGGGGGTCGTGCCCGAACATTTAAATTTTTCAGGGTCTGGTTACCGGTCAAGGTGCCTTTTCCTTCTTTTATCCTACGCCTTTTTTGCTATTTCCTTTTTTTCCATTTTCCCGCTCCTCTGCTCCATTTTCTCGCTCCTCTATGCTGCGGTAAATATGGTAAACATTACCCCCCTCCTAGCCAAGTGCCAGTCCTGCGGCACTGTAGTGGGAAGTAGTGGGATAGTTGGGTCGCTGCTAAGCGGAACTGGTGGGTAGATGATACAGATTCAAAGGTGAGGGTGTGAATGAGAGGTGATGGAGTTGAATGATGATAACCAAGAGATATTCCGGCGTGCTTTAGGCTTCATGAAGATGCTCGGCATTTCTCACACAGTTGTGGCTTCCATTCTGCGAGACGGCTAATAGGTTTTCTAGCTGGCTGGTGAAAAATATGTAGCCAGTCGTCCCTCGAGCATCAGAAACGCTTGATCAATAAGCAATCCCTTAAGAGGATGGTATTGGAGGGATTTATTCTGGAGGAACCCCCCAAAGTCTGCTTTGACAAAGATATTTTTGTCTTTGCATTGAAGTTCTATGTCTTTGATTTGAAGATCTTTGTCTTTGATTTCAAGATCTTCAGTGCTGCGTTGAAGATCTCCACCCTTGCATTGAAAATCTTCAGGCTTGTGGGATCAATAAGCGATCCGTAGATCTTGAGACGTTAGGCATGCACCTTTGGAAGATGAGGTTCCAAGATCTATGCAAATGGTAGATCTATTACTGAGTACTCCTTTTGCTTGATTTGGTTCAATCATGGTAGCCATCAGCAGGCAGATGGTTGGCGACATGAAGCATGTTGGTCCGTCCAATCCAATGCAGAAAAGCTCCTGAAACAGCAGCAATGGTGTCATGTCCGGCACCTGGAAAAAGTTTTGGTCATTAAAGGATGCCGTGGGTGATCTTCTTCGGCTGAGTAGCCAGTTCTTGAAACTCAAACATAACCTGCAAGAAAAGTTGTGCACTCCCTAAGGGGTGTGTCTGCCTCTCCGTGTAGTGCGTGGTGCCCGTGGCAATGGAACTGGGAGATGGGTCTAACCTTGGGCAAGCCCTTGGTAATGTCCCACACTTGAGGACCCAGTTCGTGTGTTGTTGGAGGTGTGGTGCAAGTCTTAGGGTGATAGGTTTGAAAGTCCTGCCCTTGATGTGCCCTAAGTGTGAAGTGGGGAAGGGGCTAGGGAGAACCCTAGGTGCAGTGACTGTGGTGCACAACAAGGCGAAGGGAAGTTGCAAGCGCATCATGTGAAGTCCTCTCTCTCTTATCTTTGCTTAGTAGTAGATTCATCCCTTGGCTTTGCTATTCTTTGTTGTTGTCTCTTCTTTCCAGTGTCAAGATTGTGGGAGAGAAGGAAGGAGTCTCACTTGTAGCTTTCTTGCTTGCACAATGGGGGAATACACAAAAGGGTGGAGGCTGAAAACAGTTTTCCTCTTCTTAGTTGTGTAAGCCAAAAGAACTCTCATACAAAGAAATAGAAGAACCCTATATATGGGTCTCAAACCAAACTCAACTAACTAAGGTAGCATACTAACTGAGCCACGAACTAGAGTAGATAAGGATAGCTGTCATGTAGCTATTATTCATGGGCGGTGTACCAACCGCATCTGCAACTGACACGTCGGTGACATAAATGCACAACGGTCACCCTGGCATATCACGAGTGGAGCTCGATATCTCAACACTCCCCCTCGAGCTCAATCCCAATTCCTGCACACCAAGCAGGTCTCTGAACTTGCGCAGCTTCTCTGAGCCCAATGCTTTCGTGAATATGTCAGCTACCTGATCCTCTGTGCTGACATAAACTAGATCAATAAGACCTAGTAAAACCCTCTCTCGCACATAGTGATAATGCACCTCAATGTGCTTTGTTCTAGCATGATAGACTGGGTTATTTGCCAAGTGTATACTGCTCATGTTGTCACAATAAATGACAACCGGCCCATCTGTAGGCTGATGCATATCATAAAGTAGCTTATGCAACCAAGCTACCTCACATGCAGTCATTGCTGCGCCCCTATACTCAGCCTCTGTGCTCGACAAGGCAACTGTAGGCTGTTTCTTGCTGCTCCAAGTGACTGCAGCACTCCCAAAAGAGAACACATATCCACTAGTAGATCGTCTATCAAAAATACTACCAGCCCAATCAGCATCAGTGTATCCATGCAACTGTATCTGAACCCCAGTCTCATAAAGTAGTCCATACTACAATGTGGACTTCACATACCTGAGTATGCGTCTAGCCGCATCCAAATGCGGTTTCCTTGGAGCCTGCATAAACTGACTTACCAGTCCAACAGTATAGCTCAAATATGGCCTGGTAATAGTCATATAAATCAAGCTTCCTACTATGCGTTTGTACATGGTAGGGTCTTCCAGAAGCTCACATGCATCTGCGCTCAGCTTCACATTCTGCTCCAAAGGAACTGAAATAGGCTTACAGCCTATCATCCCATATTTGGACAGCATGTCCAATCCATACTGCCTCTGCAAGAACTGTATCCCACTTGATGATCTAATCACCTCAATGCCCAAGAAATAATGCAGTTCTCCCAAATCCTTCATCTCAAACTTCTGCTTCAATAGCATTTTCACATGAAGGATATCTTCATCACTGTCACCTGTCATAATCAAATCATCAACATAAATGACAAGTAGCATAATACCTTTCTCTCTTTTTCTCACATAAAGTGAGAAGTCTGCCTTGGAAATCTGAAAGCCAATAGTGACAAGATATTGTCCTCTCTTGTCAGACCATGCTCTAGGTGCTTGCTTCAAGCCATACAATGCTTTGTTCAACCTACAAATAAACTCAGGATGAACAACATGCACATAACCTGGTGGCTGCTCCATATAGACCTATTCTTGCAAATCACCATGCAAGAAGGCATTCTTTACATCCATCTGATGTAAAGACCATTCCTTTGATGCAGCCATAGCAATGACTGCTCTTACGGTTGCTATCCTTGCAAACAGACTGAATGTTTCTTCATAGTCAATGCCATATGTTTGTGCATACCCCTTGACTACTAATCTTGCCTTGTATCTGTTCACAGAACCATCTGCATTGTGCTTCACCTTATAAACCCACTTACAGCCAATTGCATTCTTACCTTTAGGCAAAGGTATCAATTCCCATGTAGCATTTGCTTCCAAGGCATCCATTTCTTCATCCATGGCTTTCTCCCATTTTTCTTTTCCCATGGCTTGCTCAAAAGAAGTGGGTTCTGGTTCCTGTATCACTTTGACCATATATGCATAGTGAATGGCTGTAAATCCATCATATTTCAGCCTATCCACAGGATACCTAGCTCTCGTAGACCTGTGCAAAGTAGGTTCACTCCCAGGTGCTCTCAAAACATCCCTGGTCTTCCTTACTCCAGGTGTAACAATAGAAGGAATACCCAACTCATCATCAATGGTCTGTTTTGAGCCACTAGATTTACCATCCACATAAGAGTGACCTGCATTCACATCAAACATGGGCTGATCAACCTTCTCTTTTCCTTTTCGTGATACCTGCATACCACTATCTGCATTGCTTTGAGAAGATTCTCCTTATCTCAATCTGCCTGTCCATGGTGAAGAATATGAACCACTGCTAGAGAACCCTCTCTTTTCCTTTTCGTGATACTTGCATACCACTATCTACATTGCTTTGACAAGATTCTCCTGATCTCAATCTGCTTATCCATGGCGAAGAATGTGAACCACTGCTAGAGGATGCTCCATGTCCACTAATATTTTGTGACTGCTGCTGTGAATTCTGTGTAGCATTACCACTTTGTGCATCTACATCATCAATCACATTTACTGGTTTATACTAGCTACTCATCTCATCAAAAACAACATCTCTGTTCACTGTAAACTTACGAGTAGAAGGGTTATAGCATCTATACCCTTTCTGCTGTAGAGAATAACCAATAAAGATGCACTTCTCAACTTTTGGATCCAACTTGGATCTCAACTAATTTGGCACATGAACATAGGCAATGCAACCAAAAATTCAAATGAGAAATATCTGGTTTCCTACCAGTATACCTCTCCTCTGGAGTCATCCCATGTATTGCTGCAGTGGGAGTCCTGTTCATTATGTAGACTGCTGTAGCAACTGCTTCAGCCCAGTAAAAATCTGGCAAGTCTTTTTCCTTGAGCATGGCACGAGATACCTCTCCAATATGCCTGTTTTTCCTTTCTGCAATTCCATTTTGTTGTGGGGTATGACTACATGAATATTGCTGCTTTATGCCATGCTCCTACAGGAACCTTGCAAAAACTCATTTGAGAGGTACTCTCCCCCTCCATCTGACCTTAGGCATTTTATTTGCAGGCCTGTTTCTTTTTCAACCATAGCTTTAAGAGTTTTGAAATGCCCAAAAACTTCACTTTTCTTTTTCATAAAATACACCCAAACTTTTCTGCTATAGTCATCAATAAAAGTGACAAAATAATGACAACCTCCAAGAGATGCAGCTTTAGTAGTCCACACATCAGAGTGGATTAATTCCAATGGCTTCTTACTCTCTTGAACATGTCTAGGAAATGGTTTCCTTGCTTGTTTTCCAAACTGACAGGCTTCACATACCTTATGCATTTCTGCAACCTTGAATTTAGGCAATCCTGCAACAATATTTTGGGCCTGCATTGATTTAAGCCGCTGTACATTAACATGACCAATGCGTTTATGCCAGATATCAATATCTGCAACTACACCGGTCCCATGTGCAAACATTGATGCACTCAATTCAGACATGTCTACATCCAACGTAAACATTCTGCCCTTCTTATTTCCTTTTGCTATCAAGCAACCTTTATTTTTCATATCCTCAACAAAGCATCCATGAGGATTAAATTTGACCTGCAAGCCCTGCTCAACCATTTGACCAACAGAAACCAGATTCTTGGTGATATTCGGGACATGAAATACATTGGACAGGTATTTCTTTTTCCCATCCTGCATAGACAAAGGAATTTTTCCAATCTGCACAATAGGATGTGCAGTATCATCACCAGTCTCCACAAATCCTGGTTTTTCCATTTTCCTTGCATCCTCCATCCATTCTGCATGACCTGTCATGTGGTTTGATGCACCTGAGTCAACATACCACACATCATTGTTTTCTTCTGCATTTGTCACAAAATTGTTCATGTGCTGCACCATAAACAAATGCTCATTTCTGTCATCACCCTGTCTACTAGAAGATGCATAATTCCCTTGTTGCAATTTCCCATTCATGATGTCATTCTGCTTTTTATAGCAGTCTTTAGCCATATGACCCATTTTACCACAGTAGTAGCATTCAACATTGTTGTTTGCATTTTGGCCTCTTTGCCATCCACCATGACCTTTTTGGCTCCCCCTGCCTCTAGAGTTACCATGTCCTCCTCCATAGGACTGGTTTTCTTGAGTTTGCTGCATATTCTGATTTCTACCATGGTCTCCAAAGCCTCCTCTACCTCTGCCTCTACCTCTTCAAGCATTTGAGTAGAAGACAGCTTCTTTTGAAGTTCCTCCTAAAGAAGATGCACCACCATTTCTCTGCTCCTCAGAAATTAGAAGAGCAATCAACTCCTCAAAATCAGGAAATCTTTCACGGATGGAAATGGATGTTCGGAACTGTGCATAATCCTTTCCTAGACCATTCAAAGTCATAGAAACTAAATCATCAACTTCCACTGGCGACCCAATGGAAGCAAGTGCATCTACAATCTTCTTCAACTTCATGTGGTAGTCATTGATGCTCATATTTTCTCTTTGCACATTATGCAACTCTTGCTTGAGCTGCATTTTCCTGGCTTGCGTATTTGTGCTATATATTTTTGACAAAGTATCCCATGCCTCCTTTAGCATACTTGCATCTTGAATATGCACAATCATAGAGTCTGAAATGCTGATAGACATCCAGCACATAAGTTTCTTGGCTCTCTCATGCCATGCTTTAAATACCTGCATTTGCTGTTGATTGGGAACATCAGGAAGAACTGGTTCTTCTTCATTTCCTGCAACAAATTTCCAATATCCTTTTCCCATAAGGAAATTCATCATTCTAAACTTCCCTGCTTGGAAGTTGTTCTTGTCAAGCTTTTCAGTGACAATCTATGAGAGAGAATCAGACGCCATTATAGATACTGCAAAAAATTATGTCACTGCAAAGAACACAGCTTTAGCCTCACAAAGGCAAATCTGCAAAACTGACGAAATTGGTATTTGACCACACAGTCACTTCCTAGTGACGATTTTGCATCAACCAGCAACAAGGATGATCCTATAACTCCCAATGTCTCTACGCACATGCATACGATGCAATTTCTACAGTAACTTTTCACCAACCTGTAGAACAGTGGTTGCACAGCATAAAACTAGGCCTTTTCCTGAGTGCGTGCAGAAAACTTTCGCCTCCAAAAAAGGCCCCGAAATGGACTCAAATCAAAAAAACAGGGTCACCGATGGCTAAAGCCCTTTCCCGCAGCATATACTGCCCTCTTGCTTCACCGCGAAGGGCGTCTCAACCTGAGACAATGCACTCTTGCAATTTTCGGCTGTGCTACTCTGCAGAGATCTGCTCCCAAAATAGAAAATGAAAGCAACACTGCTCCTCTTACGAGAACACCGCGAGCTTGGCTTGCTTTCTTGAGCTCCTTACCACGAACAAGGCTCTGATACCATGTCAAGATTATGGGAGAGAAGGAAGGAGTCTCACTTGTAGCTTTCTTACTTGCACAATGGGGGAATACACAAAAGGGTGGAGGCTGAAAACAGTTTTCCTCTTCTTAGTTGTGTAAGCCAAAAGAACTCTCATACAAAGAAATAGAAGAACCCTATGTATGGGTCTCAAACCAAACTCAACTAACTAAGGTGGCATACTAACTGAGCCACGAACTAGAGTAGATAAGGATAGCTGTCATGTAGCTATTATTCATGGGCGGTGTACCAACCGCATCTGCAACTAACACGTCGGTGACATAAATGCACAACGGTCACCCTATCATATCACGAGTGGAGCTCGATATCTCAACATCCAGTTCACATTTTCTTTTGTTGCCTTGTGGCCTTTTTTTTTTTAAAGGGGCTATACATAGATGCATGTGATACAAGGGCATGACGGGAGTTTAATCCTCGTCATCCGAATGGCAGGTAGGGGATTGTGGAGGGCAAGGGGCTTTGTTAAGGAATCTGCGACTCAGCAAGTAGCCCTTGAGATTGAGGTGGGTTTTGAGAGTGGTGGTGGAAAGGAAAGGGTGGTTGCACTGTGTGAATTTACTATCACTCATATCCTCAAGTAGTGAAATACAGAAGGATGGCAAAAGAGTAGCATGCATCATGAGGCGAGTCATGGTGCTGCTATCTATGGCATTGGGGTCAAAGTAAAGGGGTGGGAGGTGGCATTCTCGAGGTGCAGGCTCTTGGTGGATTAGGACCCTAATTAGTCTAAGATAATTACAGGTTGTTATGAAGGCGGTGTCAGGACAAGATGTGAACTCACTAAGGAATCTATATATGGAACTGTACAAATTAGGGAGGGTAAATACAAGGGCATCCTTATAGGAGGTGCTATTGGCGTTATAGATGATAGGGAAGTCAAACCTGCCGTGGATGGACGGATTAAAATCCACACCTATCCTTCGAGAATACGGCATGAAAGTGGGGTCGTTTCTCTCAAAAGGGAGGGTGTTACAAAACGCCATCCAAGCGTCAAGGTTGACATCAAAAATGTTCTCCAGGTGGGTTGGCAATTATAGCCCTCCACCGATCTAGGCACCTGGTAGACTTTATCATGCCAAAATTCGCGATCCTTGGCTCCCCAAGCAGTTGGGTTGGCCTCTCGCTCCACTAGCCACTTGTCCTTGAGCCTTGCACCCATAACGATTACATCGTTTACAAGTTCAATGGGCATTACTCTATTTAGTGTAGTGGGAAGCGCAAAGCTCAAGTCGAAGTGGTTGCGGGCACACTCCTGCTGTTCCCAGATGATCAGCTCTGCATCGAATCCAGCAGGGAGGTCCTCAGGGCGCGGTGGGAGAGGGGCAGGTTGTCGTGGGACATGTCTAACGTTCAACTTCTTCCTTGCCTTCTCCACCATTTCTCTTCTGCGCTTAGCCAGGGCTGCTTTCCTCTCAGTGGATGTGTCAGTGGATTGCACTTCATCTTGTCGTGGAGGAGGGGGTGGTGGGACGTAGTCCTCCTCCTGAGGTCCCAGATCAAACTCTGATTTACCCCCTTCTACGTGCATGTCTTCTTGCACCTTCTCTTCTGTGAAGCTAAGCTCGTCAATTTCTTGCACCGTCAGGCCTACCTGTGTAAGGTATTTTCTTTGCTCCTCCAGGCTCTGCGATGGGCCTCCTAGTTACAATGGTACATGCAGGCCTGATGTTAGGGCTCTGTGTGCCATGGCTAGCTTCTTCTGCAGAGCTGATCATTGGCCTCGTTTTCTTCTATTTTGGTGGAGTGAAGCAGCGTGTTGAGGAAAGTGTGCTGCTGGGCTATCATAGAGAGTTGGGCAGCCTCTGCCTGATTTTCAGCCAACACTCTATCCCCTTCTGCTTTGGCTAGTCGGCGTGCCAAGTCTCGTACCCTTCTTTCGTTGTGGTCCGCCCATTCCTTCGCTCTCTTCTCCATGTTCTTCCAGGCTCTCCCCCTAATGGAGGGTCATAGCCATGAGTCGTTGCTCTTGGTCCTCAAGCTCACGATGTAGGCGGGACTGCTCCTGGTGTTCATTGGCAATCTACGCATTGAGTTGATCCAGCTTCACCTACATTCTTCGCACCTGCTCTCCTCTTAGTTGGTCTAGCTCTGCAGTCTCTTGTTTGATCTTCTCAAGCTGGTTTTGTGCCTCCAGGTTAACTGCAGTGAGCTGGTCGTTCTTGCGTCGCAGGTGAGCAGTGGTCTCCCTCTCTCTGTTGAGGCGATCCATTAAGATTTTTCTTCTTCCCTCCCAGGCAGCATCATGTTCCTTTAGGGCTTTTTCTTCTTCTGCATCTCTATTGCTGGCTTCCTCCTTTAGCACAGCAATCTCCCTTTGGTATTCTGCTATCTGTTTAGTTTTCTCCAGCTGGAAAGTGGCTCTTGATTCCCGCTCTGTTGCCAACTCTTCCATGGTAGTTCTCTTTTCTTCCTTGGCCTTTTCTAGCTGCGAGAGCAGCTCTTTAACGTATTCATTGTATTGGCCTGCTGGAGATGGGGGATGGGACATGGTGGTGGCGGTGATAGTGGCTTCTGTTTTCTGTCTTTTAAGCTCTGGCCTTGGCTCCATATTAGCCATGGCTGCCCTCTTCACTCCTGACACTGGGGTGGCCACGCCCGCTTCTCTTGCCAACTCCCTTTCCACCAGGAACTGCAGCCATGTGACCATATTGCTCTCATCGACCTTTGGCAAAGTTCCTAAGGCGAGGATGGTTATTACGGAAGCAGCAGGGCTAGTTGGCACAAAACTGGTAGGGACAGGCATGATGGCCTCCTTGCCCTTGCCCTTTGCGAGGACCGGCAACGGGATGGGATCTAGCACGTTCAAGCTTGTGTCCGGGTTCTCATCCTCCTGGGGTGGGGTTTGTTTTCTTTGCTGTTGATGTTGCTCCACAGATAGGCGAATTGCAAGTTCCACATATTCTTGTTCCTTCTTCCTCAAGGCTTCTTCCTCCTCCTCAGCCCTTCTTTTCCTCTCCTCTTCGGCCTTTCTAGACTCCTCTTCCATTCTTTGTGCATCCTCTTTTTCTTTCCTTTTCCTCTCTGCTTCCTGGGCTCTTGACACTCTTTGCACTTTCTGTAGTTCTTCTTTCTCTTTCTTCCTCCTATCTTCTTCCCTTTGCTGTTGGAAGCGCTTAGTGCGCTGCTCTCTTTGCTGATGCTGGCGCTCTTCCTCCTACTTTTCTTCTTCATCCCTACTCTCATCAGTTTCTGTTTCCTTATCAGAGCCAGAGGATTCTTCATAGTGTGGTGAGGGTGGCGGTCTCTCCTACTCCTCCTCTGTTGCTCCTCCTACATCCTTTACCGCTTCTTCAATGAGGGCGGTTAGTACACCTCCATATCCAACGAGTGATGCCTTGGAGGTGGCCTTCTTCCTATCTTTTGCTGCTGGGGATTCACCTCCAGCAGGTTGGCTTCCCAAATCCAATGCTACGGCGGCCTTCTCGACTGTGTGTCATACATACTCATTCCAGTCGACCTCTTTTGGTGCATTGGCCGCGAGGCTTTCGAGCATAGGCACATTTATTCTGTCCATATAGGCAGTATATCGATGGCTGGAGAAGAGGGTGTGCATGACTTTAGCATGCATGCGAATTTTGTCATCAAGGATGTCCTAGATGTTGACTCCGTCGTTGGACCGCACCTGGTTCCTGTCCATTTTTAGCATGGCGAAGACGTCCCTTTTTGGTCTCTTTATGGCCCTTGATTCCAGGCCCAGTGTCTTTTCTACTAGTTCCTTGCTTAAGGGCACCCTGACTTGCCTGGCAGCATCCCCCCTTCCCACAGTCACCATGGCACTCTTGGAGGCAGAGTCGAAAGTTCGTAAGAACTCAACAAACCTTGCATGGTCCACCCTTTGCTCTGCCTTCTGCACATACTTGGTCATTTTGCACTTTTCTATGACCTGCTTAGCTGCTTCCTCCATTTCCACGACCCTGGATTGGTTGTGGACAGTTCGGAAATTTAGCCGTTCGTAAGCTTAAATTTGTTGATTCAGCATGTACTTTTGCTTTTCTTCTTCTGTGAAGGGAAGCTTATGGGCGCGGTCGTGATGAGCCATCTTGGGTTCCTGCCCAGTAAAAATACTTTTCATTAATCACAAGTGGAAAAGGAAAACATGGCTAAATGAAGCTAAGCATGAACATTATGCAAATAGGCATGCAAAGAACTTGAACAATTTTGCTCACTAATTTTTGTTTTGATCACTACTGAGTTCAACCTTTTAACAATTATTTATGCCTTCTTGGCCTTCCTCCCCCTCGGAAAGATGAAAATCCTTCCTAGGATTTGAACGAAGTGGTGCAAATATCAGAGGTGATTGTGATGGGGTGTTTTGGCCAACAGCCACTCATAAAATGCAAGGTTGTACTCAAGTTGAGCATGATAATCAAGTTCACAGGGTTGTACAGAAACTTGGGAGATATAGGTCAAGACATCATGAAAAATATCTCCGGTATTAAGGTGGCTTGCAACGTGCAGTTCTTCTTCCGTAAGGAATTGGTCAATGTAAGGATGGGCTAGGACCTGGTCATCTAAGTGTTGGTTCCGAGTAATGGCCAAAACTCTAAACGAAAGAGGTGCCACATAAGTAGGATCATACTCTATGGCTTTGATTGCCCTCCTTTGTTCAACATTTGTCATGATACGATAGCCTTTCTTTTCCCATTGGGTCCGCAGAGTGAACCACTACTGTAAGAACGAGGAAGCTGAGCTTGCAAGTTGTGTGAGCTCATGTAATTCTTGTTTGGGAGAGCAGAACGAGGAGGCTTACGATATGAGGTAATTAGTCGCCTGAGAAAAGCTTGCTCCTTTGAGATTTCTTTATTTGCTATTAGTTCAGCAGCAATCTTGGGGAATTTGACGGTCATAAACTCGTATTCCTCCCAAGTGCATGGTAATGCACGAACATTGGAAGCAAGTGGTTCATCAAGAAGACCTAGGTCCAACCGCTCATAACTCCTCGCAAATGTGGTGAAGGTGTGGTCTAACGCCTTAATGCAGGTCACAAGGTCATCTCTCGAAGTTTCAGCAAGGTCTTTAGCCAGGGAAAGGAAAGAGCGCACCGCATAGGAAGGCCTAAGACCTGCTAGTGGTGATGGTGCAATTGAGCTGGACAACGGTGACTCCATTGCTGGTGCCACGGGTGTGGCTTTGCACTCCGCAGCACTTTGAAGTGCTGTAGGAAGCTTTGGTAGCATGGGAGTCGTGCTGGGTTCTGAGTGCACAGTCACGGAAGTATTCAACTCTTTTGAGTGAGGTAAGCTTGAGGCTTTTAGCGATTGCTTTGGTCGATAAATCAGCTGGGACTTATTAGTCACAGCTAGCAGGGGTTTGCTAACTACGGCCCGGGCACTATGTTTGCAAGCCTCTCTCACTGGAGTGAGGTTGCTTGGAGATGAGCCTTTAGACTTGCCCTTCTTAGGCACCCAAATCCAAGGGTTGCCTTCATAGTAGCCTTCTACTCGCAAGAGATCCTTGGGGATCCATCACGGAATGGTTGTGTGCCTACGTGGATAGCGTCCAAATTGCCTCTTAGGCTATGATGCCTGATTGTTTCGGCGTTTAGAAGCATGTTTGGGTGATTTACCTTGAGGTGATCTTTGCCGCTTTGGCACCCATATAATCTTAGACTCCTTGGCCTTGTGAGCACTCTTGGTGAGTTTGGGTCTAGGGTCTAGAGCTTGGCATGAGACTTTAGTGTCCTTCTATGTAGACTAGAGCGCAAGTGCGGTCGTAGCAATTTCTACCGTTGGCTTTGCACTATTGGAAGGGTCAGAACAACCCTTGCCGAAAGTGGTCACTATGCGCACATTGCATATAGCAAGATGGATGCGATCTAGATTATAGTCCACATTACAATTCGTCTGCTTCTTAAAAGTACGACCTAATAGTGACATACTACCGGCCCCTTTTGTGTTAGGCAACACGTGAAAGAAAGCTGGTATACATTCAAACTAGATAGAAATGACCACTTTGCACTTCCCTAAGAGCGTGTAAGCATTGCCCCCAAATGGGGTGAGTCTGGCATTGGTGGGCTGTAGTTTAGGTTGACCAATGCATGTCCAATGGTCATGCGTCAAGATATTGTAATCAGCACCTTCGTCAATCAAGGCATCAAAAGAATAGGTCTTTTCTGCAGTGACGGTGATTCGTAAGTAGGCGGGTGCCACTGCTTCTTCATCTTGATCTGTTATTTCCGTAATAGTAGCCACGCAGACGTTGACAGGGGCTTTTAACATAGGTGGCTCATGCAACGGATGGGAAGGAGGATAGTATTTTTTTATGCGGCTGCCACCATTGAAAAAGCCAATTCATTCGCCTTCGAGCGTCTCTAATTCAACGTTGCCCGTCCGACTAATTGCGCATACTCGGAAAGGTCCTAGTCCACGGAATTTCATTTTCTGTTTGTGACCCTTCACAGAGTATAGCAGAACGAGATCCCCCTGATCAAAGTCGCATTGTTTGATATGCTTGTCAAGCCACATTTTCCTTTGTGCTTTCTCACAAATTAGCGCATGGGTGGCCAAGAGTCGGGTTTCCGTGAGACGTTCTAGCTCTACCAAGCGATTTGTCCAAGCATCTCGTCCCTCCCAACGCTCCTACATTGCTATCCTTAAGCTAGGGACAAAAAACTCTAAGGGTAGAATGGCCTCTGTTTCATAAGTCAGCCTAAAGGGCGTCTGGCATGTAGCCGTTTTATAAGCCATACAATAGGCCCACAAGGCTGCCATTAACTTGTTGTCCCAGTCACTCCGAGATGTAGATACCACTTTTGTGAGTACATTGACTAGGATGTTATTGGTGGATTCCACTTGTCCATTAGCCTAAGGGTAATAGGGTGAGGATTTTCTGTGAATGATTAGAAAAGTAGAGAGCAGATGCGATATCACCTCATTAACGAAGTGTGTGCCCTGATCACTGACTAATTCTATTGGACACCCAAACCGTGAAATGACATGCTCCCACAAGAACTTTGCAGTGGTTCTAGCGTCGTTCTTCCTTGTAGCTCTTGCCTCTGCCCACTTTGTTAGGTAATCAATTGCCACTATGATGTAGCGAGCCTGAGAGTACTGTGCCGCGGGACTGATATGTCCAATGAAGTCGATGCCCCATTTTTCAAAGGGTTGTCGGGCTATGACCGGGGTCAACTCCATTTTATCTTTGCGCACGGGCACCTTGGTTCTTTGGCATTCGTCGCAGTGCTTCACAAATTTAGCAACATCACGGAATAGGGTGGGCCACCATAGTTGGGATTGCAGCACCTTTCGGGCTGTTGTATCCTGCTAAAGTGTCCTCCAGCGATTTCGTCGTGTGCTTCTTTCAATGCATCGTGCATCTCGTGCTCACACATGCATCTGCGCAACAAATCATCTTGTCCTAACCTATAGAGTTGGCCGGCTCTATCAATTGATATGGTTGGATTTTCAAAATAAGTCTCCTCAGCCTGGCCTTCTCAATTGGTCTCTCAGGTAATCCGTTCTCCAGCACCTGAACTACATCATCGGCCCAATATGGCATCAGATCAACTTTAAACAATTCACTCTCACTAGACAGGTTAAAGAGATGAGCATCTGGTAACTCGTCAGGTATGCCTTGTCCAGCGGTTTCTCCTGTGGGTATGCGGGACATATGGTTAGCCATGTAATGCTGCTTTCCTTTGCATACAACCACAGAGAAGTCAAATTCCAATAGGAGAAGTAACCATCTAGCTATGCGTCCTATAGCGCAAGGCCTGTTCACAAGATAGAGCAAGGCTTGATGGTCAACAAAGAAGACAAAGGGAGTGGCCAACAGATAATGTTTAAATTTCTTCATAGCAAATACCATGGCCAACATCTCCCTTTCAGTGGTGGAATAATTCATCTCGATTTCTGTGAGCTGCCTGCTGGCAAAACTCATAGGATAGTCTAAGTTGTGTTCACCAAGCTGGCATAACACAGCCCCAGTAGCAAACTTAGAGGCATCTATGTGCACATGAAACGTTATGTTCCAGTCTGGGGCTCGTAAGATTGGTGCAGTGGTAAGAGCCTTCTTCAACTCTTCATATGCGCGCTGGCATTCCTCAGTCCACTCGAACACAATCGACAACTTGTACAATGGTCTAGCAATCAGTGCGTAGTTTAGTACGAAGCAACAATAGTATCCAGTATGTCCTAAGAAACATTGAACTCCCTTGTAGTTATTGGGTGGCGAAAGGTCGACAATGACTCTGACTTTTGAAAAGTCCGTGGCGATGCCATTCTTTGATACCACGTGCCCTAGGATACATCCGTGTTTCACCCAAAACTGGCACTCTAAGGGGTTCAACGAGAGGTTGTATAACCGACACCGTTCAAAGACAACTCTCAGTTTCTCTAAGTGTTTGGCCCAACTAGAGTGTACATATAAGTCGTCTACAAACACCTCTAGTTCGCGCCTAAGCATATCTTTGAAGATAGTGCACATTAAGCGTTGGAAAGTCGCAGGCGCATTCATCAGCCCGAAAGGCATGACGATGTAGGCGAATACACTCCATTCCGTGGCAAAGGTAGTCTTGTGCCTGTCATCAGGATGCACTTGCACTTGATTGTAGCCTGAGAAGCCGTCCAGAAAACTATAGGCCTCTTTACCTGCTACCCTCTCAAGCATGTGCTCGGTGTATGGTAAAGGGTAATTATCTCTCTTCGTAGCGGCATTAACTTTCTTGTAATTAACGCACACTCGAATTTTTCCGTTCTTCTTCATCGCGATCACAATCGGTGATACCCAGTCCGTGTGCTCAATCTCATATATGAATCCCGCCTTCATGAGCTTATCAATCTCCTCTTGTACTACATGGGCGTGTTTGGGATTCATGGGGTAAGGTCGTTGCTTTGTTGGCAGTGCATCAGGAACCATTAGGATATTATGAGTCACAACCCTAGGGTCGACCCCTTTAAGCTCTTCCAATGTCCAGGCAAATACATCAATATACTCTTGCAAGACTGCAACAAGTTTGGCCTCCTCATCCTCGATCAAATTGTCTGCAATGAATACAGGTCTTGGTTTTTCGCCTTTCCCAGCCAAGCTGACTTCCTTGACTTTGGCGGGTCCTTCGATCGATTCACTAGTTTGGCCCTGCCTCTTTGCACCTAGCAGAATCACTACTCTATCACCCTTTTTAAATTTTGTAAACCGTTTGGGTAGATCATGCGGTTTCTTTTGCCTCTCTGCTTCTGAGCCCTTCGCTCTCATCCTAGCCTCCTCCTTTAATCTCCTGTGCCTTAGGTGGACTAGCAAGTCCCCTTTTGTGCGTTTGACCTTAGAGGGTTTGGGTATCTCGCGGTCACTCTCAGTGCTGACTTCCGACTCCGAGTTAAATTCGCATCCCTCGCTCGAGGAAGGAGTTTCCCCAGGGGGTCATAGTTTAGTAGGAGCATCCGTCTTGAGCAATGGGATCACCCATGGTTGTGCTACTCCAACTTGCTCGTAATCCACGGCTCCCATGTGTTCTAGCCAGGATCTATCGCACTCCATCCGCATGAGTCCTTTTTCACTCCAATTCGTCCTTCCCTTTTGCTGGGTCTCGGGTCTGCCTTGATTTGTTCTATTGTTCTCCCTTATGTGTCATACTCTACTGTATCTATCCCTTCCTCGCTTTCATCTCCTGTAGAGCAGTAGTCCTCATATTCCTCATCGTCAGAGTCTTGCTCTTTAGACCGTTCATCATCGCCTAAGCTTTCCTCTTCAGTCTCCTTGTCAGCAACTAAATCCCAATTGTATAACAAATTCAGATCGTGGACTTTGGTCCATTTCCATTCTGGCTTAGTCAGCAGATCACGTAGAGGCTTTAGGTTGGCAGCCAAGTTGCCCTTCAGTGTGTTTCTTGGAGCTCTAGCTTATTACTGGGGATATGGAACAAGACTGGTTTACTTGGGTTGAGTGAGCTTCCTGCCATCATGCAAAGTGGCACAGTTGGATCCTCTATTGGCATGGCTGCGGCTTTAGCAGCCTGCCGATATAGTTCTTCCTCATCTGAGAATGGTAGGTCAATGATTGCCAAGATGTACATCCAATCCTGCTCATCCTCAGGGCAGGGAATATATTTAGTGAGTGATCCATAGGGTTTGGTCATTTGAGCATCACCTTTCAGCATGGCTGAGATGGCATTTAGGTCAACAGGGGTCGTCTTCCAAGTGTCCATCTCTACCCTTACTACTTCAATTCTGCTCCCTAGGAAGATCAAACCATTCCCCCAATCTTCAATGACTCGATCATTTCTCATCCAAGGTCGGCCTAGCAGTATGTCATAGTCCACACCCTTCATGACAATGAAGTTCACGGAAAACTGCACACCTGTAATCTTTACTGGCCAGTTCTTTAAGACTCCGAATGGCCTTACCTTCATTCCATTTTCTAACGTGACATTCAACCTGGCAGTCTCTACAGGAGGGTTTTCCCATGCCTCTAAAACTGCATGGCTCAGTACGCTAACACCGGTGCCTGTGTCTACAATTCCTTTCCACGTCATATCTCCTAGGACTAGAACAGGTAGGACTGCATGCATTTCAGTGCCTTCCCAGAAAGCATTGATGTGTAATGACTTAGGAGTTGAGTGTAGAGTTAGACTTGGGATTTGCGTAACTGCATCATGATCTTGTTGATCAGCACCCGTAAGTCCTATGTGTCCCTCCATCAAATCTTTTAACTCCTGCCACAAAGAAGGATTCTTCCTAAGTAGGTCTTCTACACTTAGAGTTATTGGGGTGGACATCAAGGTTGCAAGGAGACTACTAGGCTCTTGTCTTCCCTTAAGGCTAGCACTCCTGGGCCATGCGTTCTGTCTGCCCTGGTAAGTCCCCCTTTGGCCTTGCTACTGAGTTGCCCCTTGTGGCAAGGATATACTTTTAGTTTGTGGTTTTGTGGGTGAGACTAGTGTACTCACGCTGGAAAAATCGTCCATTGGATCCTCTAGTATGGGCTCAGCATCCTTGAGGTGCTCCTGGGCATCCTTGACCCACTCCTTGACTTTGGCTATAGCTTCAAGTTGCCGTTTGGGATGGGGATATTCCCCTACCTTGGCACTCCCTAGCTCAGCTGTCTTCGGGGCTGAGGTCTCTGCCTCTGCATCCGAGACCTTCTTTCCAACAGGTAGAGTTGCAGCACTCTCAGTTTTTAGTGCGACTTTAGCTTTCGATCTCTTCTTCTTCCGCCTGCGGCTTTTCTTCCCTATCGAGGCTGCGTCAAGATTGCTAGGTCCTGGCAGAGAGATGTCTGCCTACCTTGTTTGAGCTCGCATCATAACCTGTAGTGGGATAGGTGTGTCCTCACTATCAAAGGTTTCCACTCCAAATAGCCCCAGAGGTACTGACGGTACGTTGGCAGAGCTAGCTGATGGTTTCCTCCTAGGAAAATCAGGAAACTGGTGAGTGATCCCACATTCTGTGCATTGGAGATCTGCTTTGTCCTTGTTAGCCTTTTCCTTCTTGTCAAGAATCACGTGGTAGGGGGACTTGCTCAAGATGCTGCACCGAACACACATAGAATGCACAAGGAGAAGCTCACTCAAGAGACAAGAAGAGAGATGGAGGCCAAAACTTTTTCTTGCTGATTTCTTCTTCTTCTTCCACACACTTTACAATGTACACAAAGTATAGATAAGATACAACATAAAGGAAAGTGGCCTACTAAGTCAAACAATGCATAACGACTACATTAGTCGACTGGCGCTATAACTATGCCAGCTGTAAATAGGTGTAACAACCTGAATATAATAAGTAATGAGTCAGTGTCCATGTGAGAGTCATAATGACCACCGATGTGCTAATTGTACATGTGTGGACCCATCTAACTAGGCTGTCCATCATCAATGTCCGCATGTGTTAAGCTTGTCATCTCAACACTCCCCCTCAAGCTCAATTGCATCTCTGCGACTCCAAGTAAGCTTCGAAACTTTTGAAGCTTCTCTGTACCCAATGCCTTTGTGAAGATATCAGCTATCTAATCCTGTGTGCTGACATACACCAAGTCAATCTCACCTGCTAGTACCTTCTCTCTCACAAAGTGGTAGTGTACCTCAATATGTTTTGTCCTGGCATGGAACGCAGGATTCTTAGCCAACTGTATATTACTCAAGTTGTCACAATAAATGACAACTGGACCTTCCACTTGCATATCCAAATTAGCCAATAACTTTTGCATCAATACTACCTCACATGTTGCAACAGCGGTACCTCTATACTCAGCCTCTGTACTCGACAAAGCAACTGTAGATTGCTTTTTGCTGCTACAAGCAACTGCTGCACTACCAAGAGAGAACATGTATCCGCTAGTAGATCTTCTATCAGACATACTACCAGCCCAATCTGCATCTGTGTATCCAAACACCTGTACATCTATACTTGCCTCATAGAAAAGTCCATAATGTAATGTGGACTTCACATATCTCAATATGCATCTGACTGCATCCAAAGGTGGCTTTCTAGGTACTTGCATAAACTAACTCACAAGACCAACAGCGGCCTTGTAATGGTCATGTAGATCAAACTCCCCACTATCCTCCTGAACATAGTAGGGTCTTCTATCTCATCCCCAACATCAGCACTCAGCTTTACATTCTGCTCCAACGGGATTGAAAGTGGTTTGCATGCAGTCATACCATACTTGGACAACATATCCAAGCCATACTGTCTTTGGGACAGCCATATACCATCATCACATCTGATCACCTCAATGCCAAGGAAGTACCTTAGCTCACCTAAATCCTTCATCTCAAACTTCTTCTTCAAACAGACCTTGACTTCAGCAATCCCACTATCACTATCACCTGTAATAATCAATTCATCCACATAGATGACTATGATGACCAAACCTGCATCTCCCTTTCTCACATAAAGTGAGTGATCAGCAATCAGAAACATAAAAGCCAATATTGACAAGATACTCTCTGATCTTGTCAGACCATGCTCTAGGTGCTTGCTTGAGCCCATAGAGCGCCTTCTTCAACCTGCACACATACGTGGGATGCTTTAAATCCTCATAACCTGCTGGCTGATCCATATACACTTCTTCCTGCAAATCACCATGCAAGAAGGCATTCTTCACATCCATTTGCTGCAATCTCCAACCTTTGGCTGCTGCCAAAGCAATCACACATCTGACAATTGCCATCCTAGCAACTGGACTGAAGGTTTCATCATAATCTATGCCATATGTCTGGGCATAGCCTTTTGCCAACCAGCCTAGCTTTGTACCTACTAATAGAACCATCTGCATTGTGCTTAATCTTGTAAACCCACTTACATCCAATAGCTTTCTTGCCCTTCGGCAATGATATTAGATCCCAAGTCTTATTGGCCTCTAATGCAGCCATCTCCTCATCCATTGCTGTATCCCAATGAGCATGACCAACAGCCTCCTCAAAACATGTGGGCTCAACATCCTCAACTAGTTTCACCATATAAGCATAATGGTGAGTTGCATAACCTTCAAAACCAAATCTTTTAATAGGGTATCTCACCCTGCTAGACCTGCATACCACTAGATCACTCAATGGAGTCTTTGCATTAACGTGTGCTCTCTGCACACCTGGAGTCCTCACTGAAGGAATGCCAAGCTCATCATCCAAGCTCTCTGAGCCACTGGAGTCTCCATCAAGAATTGCATCAATGCCATCTGACACTTTATTCTTTCCTTTGTCTTTATGTGTAGTGCTACTAGATGCACCTGAAGATGTAGAGGTACTCCTTAGTCTCCCAAACCAAGGACTACCAGATGACGTCTCTGGTCCACTAAGAGTTCATGATTCTTGCTTTTCAGCCTACATATGAGTGTCATGATCATCATCATCATCCAACGCATCACCACTAGATGCATACCAACTATTCATTTCATCAAAGATGACATCCCTGCTCACTCTGAACTTACATGTGACAGGGTTATAATAGTGATACCCTTTCTGCTCTAAAGAGTATCTAATAAAGACACACTTTTCAGCCTTTGGATCCAATTTCTTCCGCAACTCATCTGGCACATGAACATACGCAATGCAGCCAAACACTTTCAAGTGTGATACATCAGGCTTCTTGCCAGTAAAGCATTCTTCAGGAGTCATACCATGAACTGCAGCTGTGGGAGTTCTATTTATAATATACACAGCAGTATGAACAGCCTCAGACCAAAAATGCTTAGGCATATTCTTTTCAGCCATCAAGGCGCATGCAACTTCTGCAATATGCCTGTTTTTCCTTTTTGCAACCCCATTTTGCTGTGGGGTATATCTGCATGTGAACTGTCTCTTTATCCCATGAGACCTCAGAAAATCACTGAACTCATTCGAGAGGTACTCTCCCCCTCCATCTGACCTCAAACACTTTACTTTCAAGTATGTTTCTCTTTCAACTACAGCCTTGAAAGTTCTAAAGTTCTCAAAAGCTTCACTCTTTTCCTTTATAAAATATACCCACAGCTTTCTAGAACAATCATCAATGAATGTGACAAAGTATGAACTGCCTCCAAGAGATACATTTTGTGTAGGCCCCCAAATGTCTATATGCACAACATCAAGGATATTTCTGCTTACATCTCTGTCATGTGAAAAGGGTTGTCTTGCCTGCTTACCAAACTGGCATGCTTCGCATACCTTATGAAATTTTGCAACTCTAAATGTAGGCAAACCTGTAACCAACCCTTTGGACTGCATTAATTTTAGCCTTTGTACATTTGCATGTCCAATGCGTTTGTGCCAAATTTCAATATCTACTACAACACCTTTTCCTTTAGCATACATAGCAGCATTCATAGTAGGAATTCCAGCATCCAAAGTAAACATACGTCCAACTCTACTTCCCTTTGCAACTAACCTGCACTTGTCATTGAAGTCTTCTACAAAGCAACGCTTTGCATTAAATCTAACTTGCAGCCCTTGCTCTACCATTTGACCGACTGACACCAAGTTCTTTGTAATAGATGGCACATGTAATACATCTGAAAGACTCTTTGTCTTACCATGCAAGGACAAGGGAACTTTTCTAATATGTGAAATTGGGTGGCATGAATCATCACCCGTCTGCACATAACCTGCATTTTGCAAATCCCGCATCTCTCCAAACCATTCACCATGGCTAGTCATATGATTGGATGCACCTGAATCAACATACCAAACATCATCATGTGTTCCCTTTCCTGTAACAGCATTCAGCATATGCTGCATAACAAACAGACGTTCATTTTTGTCTTCATTTTGTCATGAAGACAATGCATAGTTTCTTTGCTGCAACTTACCACTACGAATATCATCTTTCTTAGCATAACATTGGGCTGCAATATGACCTGTTTTGCCACAGTAGTGACACACAATACCAGAATTGTTAGAACCTCTGTTCTACCATCCACCTCTTCCTCTAAAGCTCCCCCTGCCTCTAAAGTTACCACGACCTCCTGATACCTGCATATCGCCAAATTGTTGATTCAATGTGTTTTGATGGTTGTCACTACTACGTCCTGTGCCACGGCCTCTTGAAGAGAACCTGCCACGTCCCCTTCCTGAACTGGTGTAGAAAGCTTGGACATGTTCACCACCTTTTTCAGATGTCTCACTCTGCATGTTGATCTCTTCAGTGATCATAAGGAAGATCAACTCATCGAAATCTGGAAATGGCTTTCTAACATATATGGAAGTTACAAAAGACTTCCAAGCCTTTTCATTGTTAAGTCCACCCAAGGTAGACGACACCAAATCATCATCATCGGGCATTGCATCAATCGCTGCCAAGGCATCTGCAATGCTCCTTACCTTCAATGCATACTTATTAATAGACATCTTCCCTTTCTTCAATGTATTCAACTCTTGCTTGAGTTGAATCTTTCGTGCCTTTGTATTTACAGAAAACATACTTTCAAGTATGGTCCAAGCTGCATATGAATTCTATGCATTTCTAATGTTTCCCAGTATATTATTGTCAATTACTGCAGACAACCAATACATGACCTTTTTATCTTTTGCATTCCATTCCTTCCGTGCCTTTGTCTCTTCTGCAGTTGGAGGATCACTCACCTCCGGCTCCTTTTCTCCACCTGAAACAAACTCGTAGAGGCCTTTTCCAATAAGGAAATTCGTGACACGGAACTTCCATGAAGGGTAGTTATTCTTGTCGACCTTCTCAATGATGGGACTTCCACTGTTCTCTGCCATTATCACAAAATTAATACCAAACAGCAAGCAAATCTTCTGCAACCTTCGACCTATAGTGCACAGCAATACACCAGATAGCCTTTTTCACTATCTGCTCAATAATACATGTAATCTGCAACCACTTTGTAGATAAACCTTGTGTTTACTCGCTGGTAAATACCTTTGAACTTACAAATCTGAAATCTGTAACCTGCATACCCACTTTCGGCCAATACATTCGAAGTCACAGTGTACCCTGAAACTATTGTCCGCAACCTTGCGGCTCTAAAACGGGGCCTGAAACGGCCTCAGATGCCCAAAATAACTACGGGAAAGCCGTGAAGGGCTTATCTGCAGAATACACAGCGCTCTTCGCGCACACCAAATCTCACTGCAATCTGAGATTTTTGTTCGACCCTGCTTCCGGTGCCTCCACAAGGACTATCCAAGAGAGAGACTGGAAGAATGGAAGAGCTTCTTACCCGTGGCTTGCTTGCTCGAACCTTGCTTCTTCTCCTTCGCTTCAGCCTTCAAAATTAGCCTCTCTCAATGGTGCGGCTCTAATACCATGTCAAGAATCACGTGGTGGGGGGAACTTGCTCAAGATGCTGCGCCGAACACACACAGAATGCACAAGGAGAAGCTCACTCAAGAGACAAGAAGAGAGATGAAGGCCAAAACGTTTTCTTGCTGATTTCTTCTTCTTCTTCCACACACTTTACAATGTACACAAAGTATAGATAAGATACAACATAAAGGAAAGTGACCTACTAAGTCAAACAATGCATAACCGACTACACTAGTCGACTGGCGCTATAACTATGCCAGCTAAATAGGTGTAACAACCTGAATATAATAAGTAATGAGTTAGTGGCCATATGAGAGTCATAATAACCACTAACGTGCTAAGTGTAGACGTGTGGACCCATCTAACCAGGCGGTCCATCATCAATGTCCGCATGTGTTGAGCTTGTCATCTCAACACTTCTCTGGGCAACGTGATGAAATGTGGCATGGATGACCGCAAGCAAGGTTCCTCCTCACTAGGCTCTTCCACATAGTGATGAAACGTGATGAAATGTGGCCTTCCACATATGTACGGGTTGACATACGTTTCCTCTTCACTAGGCTCTTCCACATAGTGAACTGGAGCATCACTCGGTGGGTGGGTTACAAAAGGCCCTGGTGGTCTTGATATACCTGTTGGGTTCATCTCCAGCCTAGGTACGGCAGGTCTTGAATCATTTGGTGCAGGGAGTGCCAATTGGGCTCCCCTCCCAAAGAAATTAGGTGGTCTATTACCTAAGTATGGAGGATTGTACTGCTGTGCGTATGGGAATCTCCTCGGCATCCTACAATGCAATGCATCATGCCCGGATCTACCACAATTTGAGCATGGCCTAGATCTAGGATCTTGGCATTCAGCTGGGAGGTGATTGCTGCCACAGTATATACACTGTACCTGTGGTCGCACAGGCTTCCTTATCAGTTCCTGCAGTCGTGCAATCTCCATTCTCATCTCCACCATCTCCTGGCCTTGGTCCACACTCTTCCCCTTTTCCTACACACTAACAGTTGCTTTTTCTCCCGAAATAGTTGATCTCTCTGGATCCCTCTGGTTTGCACTTTCTCGGCTAGTAGTCCTCATGCTTCATTCCCTAAACCGATCATCTACATGTATTACCTCTTTGAAAACTCTAGCTAGCACGTCTCGTTGCGAGGTAGAGTTACTGGCCAAAGCCTTGTAGAGCTCCTCACTCCGAATTCCATTCATGAATACTGTAGACACTACCCTCTCAGTAGGTCGTTCATTGGCAGGGATCCTTTTGAATAGGCTACGCACATGAGTGATGTAGTCCTTGACGTCTTCCTTCTCCCTTTGGTGGCTGATATTCATCAACTGGACGATGAGGTTGTCAGAATACCCTGCCTCCGAGAATCTCTTGATGAAGAGGTCCTTAAGGTGAGCAAAGTTTGTACATTCTGCGTCATCGAGGCTAGAATACTAGATTCTCCCCTTATCGCCTAAGCACAGGCCAAAAGCTTGAGAGCATTGTGCAAGGTTAGTAAGACCATTTGCTTCGCATACTTGCTCGAACTGCTCCATGAAGCTGTATGGGTCACTGCTAGGCTCATACTTCGCTAGCTGTTTTGCTACAACATGGATTCTAGCCTGCCCTTTAGCCCCTTGCGTGACTCCCAATCCCAAGAGTAGTGTGGTGGCTAGGGATGTGGCACTCTGCTCAACGGACGTATTGTCCATGAGTTGCTTGGCTACAAGTTCACTCAATGTCATGTCAACCTCTGCTGCCCATTCCCTCTCTTCATTCGGTCCAGATTTGGCTGTCCCAGCTAGGTCTAGCACCCTTCTGGCCTCGTACATATCTACGTCTTGCTATATCTTTCTGGCCCTTTGCTCATGGTTGTAGGCAATTATGCTTCTAGTGCTCTCCAGATTGCTCTTCTCTCTTCTTCGAGGCTCACTAACACTTCCTCTACAAGTCTGCCCTGGATCACGGTCCTAGTAAGTAAATTGTAATCATGGACTAGTTCCCGTACTGAGACTACGAATTCTCCTAGGTCTAGCCGATCCTCTTCTCGATCGCCTCTTGATCCTGACATTGTTTCTACCTCCAATTCCACGAGGCCGTCGATCAGTTTGAGTAGTTCTGGCAGCGCCTAATCCTCTATGTTGTCGTCTACTAGATCCCCGCATCCACTCAATGTCCTCCTGGGTCCTAACCCTCTTTGTCTACTAAGTCTTGGGGTTTGCTCCTATTGGTGGGTTCCTTGAATGATTATGTTCGAGTGTATTCCTTGTTATTACAACCAATCCTCAAATTATGTACACTCAGTGTGGTGTCTGTGCGTTCGGTGCAAAATCAGGCTTTCTGCTCTTTCAATTCACAACCAATGTGGCCTACTGTGTGTGTTGGATTACGGCACTCAAGTGCAATGTCAATGCTACCTTCAACTCTTGGCCACTGGGTATGAGGTCAGCACATGACTGCCTAGTTAAAATCTGGGTCTCTGCTGCGTCTCTCAGGTGTGTGGGGGTTTGATGTCTGGTCTGCGGTTGCGACTAGGCTACGTCAACACACTCTACTAGGTTTCTTAGCCACACTGCCAAGTTTTCTATTATTTTCTTGCACCTACAAGGTCGCCCTAGTGTCTGCAATGCGGGTCTAGGCTTAAATTATTAAAATAATGTCAAAAATGCATTCGGCCAAAATTGGCCCAAATGGCAGGGTTCGAATCCCAGAATCAACGTCCGAACCGCTGAAGTCTGAATGTCTTGTTCGGCCGTGCCGAATGACCGAGTCCGAGGGCCAAAGTCGAGTTGGGCCGAATGGCCGGGTTCGAGCGGGCTGATTCGATCGTCCAAACACCGAATGGTCGAATCCCGAATTCGGAGGGGCCGAACTGCCGAAGTCCGAATGCTAAGGTCCGAATGGCTAGATGGCCCGAAGGCCGAATTTCGAAGCCCGAAGACCTTCATTCGGGCGGGCCGAAGCCCAAAGCCCGAATGGTACGTGGCCGAATGCCAAACCCTAAGTTCGAGGCAGCCAACTGCCCGATTCTGGGGTTCGGGCATTCAAGCGCGTTGGGGTCGGCGCACTTCCGACGGTGAAAATGGTACTGAATCTAGTGTTTTGCTGACGATTAGCTATTCTAGGTTGTTAAATACACACAAGGGCATGCCGAGGAAGAGATTTGTATACCTATAGCACCCCGGAAGTGTGATCGAAGGGCGTCCGCTCCTCTCCTATGCCTGTAGCTCTCTCTCACTCTCTCTTGCTCTCTCTCAACTCAGTCAGAATGCAAATGAGCTCTTCTCCCCTTACCCCAGCCTTACATAGCATTGCCCAACCACTCTCTAACCTTAGAGCCTTTCCTCGTTGCGATTTCCCCCTCAAAAACACGATTCTTGCCTTCTTTTTCTTATTGCAACCAGATTTACAGCAGCAAAAACCCTAGCCTTTCAGTTTCGAATCTTAATCCTATCCTACCTAATGCTAATAAAAAATCACAAAACCAAGTATAAGTTGTATTTAGCTACTCAAGCACTCATCAAAAAATGCAAAATACTTACTTGTTCCAACGATTAAACCTCCTAAATCTCCTATCTATCTCAAGCACCGTTTCGCGCGATGGCCCTACTTCTATGCTCGATTTGATGCGCGCAGCGCTCAAGGCTCGATTCCGTTGGTCTCGGCAACGGAACCAAAATGGAGGGGAGCTTCAAGCTCTACCCTGAGACCTACGGACTGCTTATTGATCAAGCGTTTCAAGCCGAGCGGCCATGGCTACCTCTCACATAGCCGACGCGCCATGCCTACCTTACGAGTGTAGTGAGCTTACCTTGATGCTCGATCAAGTACCCTCCTCTCTCTTGCACGCCGGTAGCTCCACGATCCTTGTGGCCAGCTCAAGCAACTTCAATCCCTCTCCCTTGAGCTCCATCCTCCATAGCCGTGCATGCAAGAGAAGAGGAGAGAAGAGAAGAAAAGAGAAGAGGAGATGGTGAAGAGCTTCACCCTCTTGATCCTTCACTCCCACACACTCACTCCCTCACATTCTCACACTCCCTCTCTCAAGAGCATGTTGAGATATCGAGCTCCACTCGTGATACGCAGGGTGACCGTTGTGTATTTATGTCACCGACTTGTCAGTTGCAGACGCGGTTGGTACACCGCCCATGAATAATAGCTACATGATAGCTATCCTTATCTACTCTAGTTCGTGGCTCAGTTAGTATGCCACCTTAGTTAGTTGAGTTTGGTTTGAGACCCATATATAGGGTTCTTCTATTTCTTTGTACTAGAGTTCTTTTGGCTTACACAACTAAGAAGAGGAAAACTGTTTTCAGCCTCCGCCCTTGTGTGTATTCCCCCATTGTGCAAGCAAGAAAGCTACAAGTGAGACTCCTTCCTTCTCTTCCACAATCTTGACATGGTATCAGAGCCTTGTTCATGGTAAGGAGCTCAAGAAAGCAAGCCAAGCTCGCGGTGTTCTGGTAAGAGGAGCAGTGTTGCTTTCATTTTCTGTTTTGGGAGCAGATCTCTGCAGGTAGCACAGCCGGAAAGTGCAGGAGTGCATTGTCTCACGTTGAGACGCCCTTCGCGGTGAAGCAAGAGGGCAATATATGCTACGGGGGAAGACTTTAGCCCTCGGCGACCTTGTTTTTTTTATTTGAGGCCATTTCGGAGCCTGTTTTGGAGGCGGAAGTTTTCTGCACGCACTCAGGAAAAGGCCCAGTTTTATGCTGTGCAGCCATTGTTCTACAGGTCGGTGAAAAGTTACTGTAGAAATTGCATCGTATGCTTGTACGTAGAGACATTAGGAGTTACAGAATCATCCCTGTTGCCTGTTGATGCAAAATGCTCACTAGGAAGTGACTGTGTGGTCAAATACCACTTTCGTCAGTTTTGCAGATTTGCCTTTGTGAGGCTGAAGCTGTGTTCTTTGCAGTGACAGAATTTTTTGCAGTGTTCTGTAATGACATCTGATTCTCTCTCACAGATTGTCACTGAAAAGCTTGACAAGAACAACTTCCAAGCATGGAAGTTTAGAATGACGAATTTCCTTATGGGAAAAGGATATTGGGAATTTGTTGCAGGAAATGAAGAAGAACCGGTTCTTCCTGATGTTCCCAATCAACAGCAAATGCAGGCATTTAAAGCATGGCACGAGAGAGCCAGAAAAGTTATGTACTGGCTGTCTATCAGCATTTCAGACTCTATGATTGTGCATATTCAAGATGCAAGTACGCCAAAGGAGGCATGGGATACTTTGTCAAAAATATATAGCACAAATATGCAAGCCAGGAAAATGCAGCTCAAGCAAGAGTTGCATAATGTGCAAAGAGAAAATATCAGCATAAATGACTACCACATGAAGGTGAAGAAGATTGCAGATGCACTTGCTTCCATTGGGTCGCCAGTGGAAGATGATGATTTAGTTTCTGTGACCTTGAATGGTCTAGGAAAGGATTATGCACAGTTCTGAACATCCATTTCCGTCCGTGAAAGATTTCCTGATTTTGAGGAGTTGATTGCTCTTCTAATTTCTGAGGAGCAGAGAAATGGTGGTGCATCTTCTTCAGGAGGAACTTCAAAAGAAGCTGTCTTCTACTCAAATGCTGGAAGAGGTAGAGGCAGAGGTAGAGGAGGCCGATATGGAGGCCGTGGTAGAAATCAGAATATGCAGCAAACTCAAGAAAACCAGTCCTATGGAGGAGGACGTGGTAACTCTAGAGGCAGGGGGAGCCAAAGAGGTCGTGGTGGATGGCAAAGAGGCCAAAATACAAACAATAATGTTGAATGCTACTACTGTGGTAAAATGGGTCATATGGCTAAAGACTGCTATAAAAAGTAGAATGACATCATGAATGGAAAACTGCAACAAGGGAATTATGCATCTTCTAGTAGACAGGGTGATGATAGAAATGAGCACTTGTTTATGGTGCAACACAAGAACAATTATATGGCAAGTGCAGAAGAAAGCAATGATGTATGGTATGTTGACTCATGTGCATCAAGCCACATGACAGGTCATGCAGAATGGATGGAGAATGCAAGAAAAATGGAAAACCCAGGATTTGTGGAGACTGGTGATGATACTGCACATCCTATTGTGCAGATTGAAAAAATTCATTTGTCTATGCAGGATGGGAAAACGAAATACATGTCCGATGTATTTCATATCCCGAATATCACCAAGAATCTGGTTTCTGTTGGTCAAATGGTTGAGCAAGGCTTGCAGGTCAGATTTAATCCTCATGGATGCTTTGTTGAGGATATGAAAAATAAAGATCGCTTGATAGCAAAAGAAAAGAAGAAGGGCACAATGTTTACATTGGATGCAGACATGCCTGAATTGAGTGCAGCAATGTTTGCACATGGGACCGGTGTAGTTGCATATATTGATATCTCGCATAAACGCATTGGTCATGTTAATGTACAGCGACTTAAATCAATGCAGGCCCAAAATATTGTTGTAGGATTGCCTAAATTCAAGGTTGTAGAAATGCATAAGATATGTGAAGCCTGTCAATTTGGAAAACAGGCAAGGAAACCATTTCCTAGACATGTTCAAGAGAGTAAGAAGCCATTGGAATTAATCCACTCTGATGTGTGGACTACTAAAGCTGCATCTCTTGGAGGCTGTCATTATTTTGTCACTTTTATTGATGACTATAGCAAAAAAGTTTGGGTGTATTTTATGAAAAAGAAAAGTGAAGTGTTTGGGCATTTCGAAACTCTTAAAGCTATGGTTGAAAAAGAAACAGGCCTGCAAATAAAATGCCTAAGGTCAGATGGAGGGGGAGAGTACCTCTCAAATGAGTTTGCAAGGTTCCTACAAGAGCATGGCATAAAGCAGTAATATTCATGTAGTCATACCCCACAACAAAACGGAATTGCAGAAAGGAAAAACAGGCATATTGGAGAGGTATCTCGTACCATGCTCAAGGAAAAAGACTTGCCAGATTTTTACTGGGCTGAAGCAGTTGCTACAGCAGTCTACATAATGAACAGGACTCCTACTGCAGCAATACATGGGATGACTCCAGAGGAGAGGTATACTGGTAGGAAACCGGATATTTCTCATTTGAAAATTTTTTGTTGCATTGCCTATGTTCATGTGCCAGATGAGTTGAGATCCAAGTTGGATCCAAAAGCTGAGAAGTGCATCTTTATTGGTTACTCTCTGCAGCAAAAAGGGTATAGATGCTATAACCCTTCTACTCGTAAGTTTACAGTGAGCAGAGATGTTGTTTTTGATGAGATGAGTAGCTGGTATAAACCAGTAAATGTGATTGATGATGTAGATGCACAAAATGGTAATGCTGCACAGAATTCACAGCAGCAGTCACAAAATATTAGTGGACTTGGAGTG